>NW_007233426.1:0-19945 GCF_000164805.1 Carlito syrichta | reverse complement strand
CCTCCCACACCTTATCCCACCAGAGCTCTCCACCCTGGAGGACATTCTTATCTCTCCCTTCTTCCTTGCAGTGCTTTCCCAACTTTCTGACATGGAAGCAAAAGTAACCAGGTCTCCCTCTTGCAGCCTCCCTTACCATAGCCCAAACAAGTGTGCAAGCTGAAGCTCCCGTCCTGGATATCGAGTCAGGTGTCAGGGAAACAAAGAGACGGGCACTGTGGACGATCTTGGTGGTGGCTGCCACCGCCCGCTCCTTGGGGGTGACAGGCGGCAGCAGCCTCGGGGCGTCCAGGATCCAGTCCAGGATGGTGTCCTTGGTCCACACCGTAGCCTCTGGGCCTCCTGCTGGCAGCGGCAGTGTATTTGCAGGGCTGGTTTGGGGTGTGATTCTGCTGTGCTTTCCAGATTCCTCAGCCTCACTGCGGACCCTGAGAGCTAATCAACAAATGGATGCATTTCCTGTCTAAAGAGCAGATCTGGATTCTGTTTCTAGTGACAAGTGATCCTGACCAAGACTGGAATTGGCACAAGGGTTGTTTCCAGGCCACTTTAGCTCAGGAAAATGGCAGGCTGGTTTGGGGGCTAGATTGAGAATGAGGACAGTGAAAGTCCACAGGTCTCGGGGGTTCTTGCAGGCCTGGTGCACAGTGCTGGGTCACACACAGCTGGTCAAGGAACCTCTGTGGTTGACTACAATGAAATGCTCAGTAGAAGATGTAGACAAAAAGAGTCACAAAGTGGGTAAATTTAAAAGGAGAGTTTCATTTCTAAGGGAGTTCCCACCTGCAGGCAGGAAGCGAGCCTCCAGCCAAAACACAGAACCAAGCTTCAAGATGGAGCGAGAAGAGGTAGGTATATATAATAAATGGAGCAAAAGGGTATTCATATTCCACAGGGTATAGGAAGAGTTTGTTGAATGTTCATGAAGGAGACCCACGCACACGTGTATTAGGTTTGCATTAATGAATCATATAGAAACATACAACCCATGTTCTCCTTGGGGAGGAGGTTTAACATTCAAGGGCATTATGATTGGTCCCATGCAGAAATAGACAAAATGTAGGGCACAAGTCCGCTCGCTGCATGTTCACCACCAGTCTTAGGCTGGCAGTGGCTTATCAAAGAAACAACTGAACAACTGTCACGTTGGAACCAAAGATAGGAGGGTGGCACCAGGTGGGCAGATGAAGTACCTGAAAGGGACCTCAGCCTTTTGTTCTCTTACACTTCCTTTGGGAAAATCTAATGACGATTAGCAAGGAGGTGGAAGGAAATGGGACCCGATCAGCCTCCCGTCTTGCCACGGCCAGCACTTATGGGTCTTTTGGCCTAAGGTCCTGTGGCATCCGCTGCCTGTACCTTGAAGGGTTGCCTTGGAGAGCCACGATGAAAGCCCTAAACCCTCACACAGTCCCTGGGCCTGGGTGAACTCAGGATGAAGAGCATGAGGGATTTAGGACTGATGACTGGGAAGTCTGAGTCCAAAAATGGTAGAAAGCTGTGAAGAAAAGACAATAAACTCAATTGCCGTAATTATTGACTAACGCAAAATCTGAAAATCAGACATTTTCTCTATACTGCAGAAGGAATTTTTATCTCTTGCCACTGCCAGCATGAAACAGACTCCCCCAAAAAACCCGAATAATGCCTAATTTTTTAAACCTAACAACAAAAAATTAAGTTTTGCAGCCTAATTACCAAAAACTCATAAATCAAATGACAACTTGTGACTCAGACATCCTACCACTGTTACTGATGGTCAGTGTTACCGAGAGCCTCGTCAAAGAAGGAACGCAAACCTGAAATGGCATCGGAAAGGGCTTCTGGGAGGGATCGCGGGTGAGGACATTGAATGGGGAGAGAGTTCCTATTAGGTGATGGGAGCCCTTTCATAAGGACAGGGATGGTGTCTGTCCTGTTCCTCTCTCTGTCCCTAGTGCTTATTCCCAGTGCTTGTCAGGAGGAAGACAATCAATGAGCATTTACAAACTACATCAATGGATGACTGGGCAAAGACAAGAGAGCACCAGACATATTTGAGGATACTGAGTCCAACCCAGCGGAAACAGAGTTCGTGAAGACAATGTGGGGTAGGTAGGAGTGATAAATGCAAAAGGGAAGATGGAATCTGATTCTGGAAAACCTCAGCTCAGAATCGGACATGCCCAATGTCATCCAATGCATGGGAACACAGTGAGTGTGGCCTTTCTCTCCCAGCCTGTGCCCTCTGCTGCCCCAGTCCTCCAGACCAGCAGTTCTCCATCTTTTTGTGCCATCTTTTCCACTGCCAATGATTCTTAGGGTAATTTTTCGTGCATAAGTAAGACTCATAGGGCACAGAAAAGCCAGTTGTGTCAAAATCGAGTCTTTTCACACACTTTGAGGGACTGGGGGGCTGTTTGCAGAGGGATCGCTCAAGTACAGAGTGACACAGTAGTCTAATGTCTGTGGTGCTCTGTTAGGGAAGCACATGTAGTTCTCTGAACGCCTTTGCCATGCCTTATCATCTCTGGACTATCCCGCCGATGCCCATTGCCCCGCCTCAAGTCCCAGGTGTCCCCCTTGCAAAGGCCCATAGGATCCTCCTCTCTCAGCTGTCTCAAGATCACCTTGTTGGGAACAGTCTTTTGATCTCCTCTTGGTGAGCTCTCCTAGGTCTTCACGCCTTCTCTGACCTCTCACCGTCTCTAGGAATTTCCCACGGGTGTCTGTGTGCTCGTGTTCCGTGCCCTTCTCCCCTTCCCCCAGGCCTGGCCAGGACTTGGGTCTCTGAGACTTCTCCCCCTCCTCCACCCACACCTGTCTCATCGGTCACCGTCGGAGCCAGGTCTCATGGTCCAGTCTTCCTCCCCTGACCTCCTTATGTGGATCTTGTTTTCCTCATTGACTGAAAGGTTTATCCTTTACCTCTGATGTGTCCAAAGCGGCATCACAGTTTGAAACATCAGTCGCTCAGCTCTTCCCTATTGCCTGTTTGTCTTTTCTTCCCTGAGGTCCTCTGCTGCTCAGGAAGGACTTTTTTACCCCGGAGGAAGGGAATGTGGATTTATGTACACTCTAGCAGTAATTTCTGAGGCTTGATTTTCAAACTGGAGCCAAAGCATCAAAACATGTGTAGCCTTTGTCTTAGGCTTTCCAGAAAGATTAGATGGTTGACTCAGAATTCTGAAAGCTGAGAATGATTTACTTCTGGAATCTGACTTGGAGTAATGCAGAGTGGGAGGCTGAGCATGGATAAGAAGGGCATTCTTGTCCAAGGAAGGAAAAGCACAGTCACAGGCAGGCAAAGCTTCACAGAAAAGTCAGGTGTGAGTGCTCTGCTCTTTCTTTTGTGGTTTAAACCGACGTATGGTGGTTGGTGACTCAGTGGCACACACAGGAATTGAGAGGGTATCTAAGAACTTCAGGGCCAATCCTGCCCCCTGAGTTGTTCCCTGAAGAGATGAGGGCTCTCAAATCAGCACTGGGTGTGTGTGCCCAAGGCCAACAGAGTATAGGAGGTGTGGAGCAGCTGGAGTGGAGGGTAGTGGGGTGGTGTCTCAAAGGGGGCAAAGAAGTGTCGAAAAACAGGCACAGAAGAGGCTGAGTTCATGTGACTGAGTTTGCAGTTGTGTGTAGGGTTGGGAATAGATGACCTTTAAGGTACATTTCCATATTTGTGTTTCAAGGGAGATTTCTAAACTTCATTTTAAAATCCTATTTAAACTATTTTCACTCATTGCAGGCATGAAAACAGCATTAATCATCTTGTTCGTCTCCGTCAGAACTTTTGGGTGACCAGGTACAATATTGATGAACAGCAATATTTTGAAAGTAATCATTTTTTACTGAGCCATAGGTCTTAACAGTGGGCTTAAAATATGGGAAAAATAAATGTAAAACCTTCTAGAAAGGACTAACCATTCTGGAAGCCATTAAGAACATTTGAAATTCATGAAAGGAAGTCAAAATATCAACATGCACAGAAGTTTGAAAGAGGTGAATTCAAACCCTCATGAATGTCCTTGAGGGGTTTAAGACTTCAATGGAGGAAGTAACTGCAGATGTGAAAAGATAGTAAGACAAATATAAGTGTAAATGGAGCCTGAAGATTTGACTGAATTGCTGCAATCTCATTACAAAACTTGAACAGATGAGCAGTTCTTTTTTTTAATCTTTTTTTTTTTTGAATCAGAGTTTCACTCTGTCACCCAGGCTGGCGTGCAGTGGCATACTCACAGCCACCACAACCTTGACCTGCTGGTCTCAGGTGATCCTTCCACCTCAGCCTTCCAAGTAGCTGCAACCACAGGCATGTGCCACAATGCCCAGCATTTTTTCTTGATTTATTGTAGAGATGAGATCTCGCCAAGTTGCTCAGGCTTGTCTCGAACCCATAGTCTCCAGAATCCTCTCACCTCAGCCTCCTAAAGTGCTGGGATTATAGGCGTGAGCCACCACACCCAGCCTAGTTGCTTCTTGTGGATAAGCAAAGAAAGTGGGTTTTTTTTTTTGAGGCGGAATCTACTCCTGATGAAGATGCTGTGAATATTGTTGAAATGACAATGAAAGTTTTAGAGTGTTCCATAAAGTTAGTTGATAAAGCAGCTGCAGGGTTGGAAAGGATTGACTCCCAACTTTGAAAGAAATTCCTCTCTGGGTCCAACAGTATTGCATGCTACAGGAAATCTTTCATGGAAGGAAAAGTCAATTAATGTGATAAACTTCATTGTTATCTTATTTGAAGAAACTGCCACAGCCACCCCAGCCTTCAGCAACCACCAGCATGATCAGTCAGCATCCATCCATGTTGAGACAAGATTCTCTACCAGCAAAAAGATCAGAATTTGCTACAGCCTCAGATGATTGCTAGCATTTTTAAGCAGTAAAGTATTTTTAATTTTAAAAATATATAATTTTAGGAAACCTGTAGTTCCCCAAACCTTGACTAAGACTGTCTTGCAATCTTAAAAACTTCATAGGGGCTGGGCTTGGTGGCTCAGCTTGTAATCTCAGCACTTTGAGAGGCTGAGGCGAGTGGACTGCCTGAGCCTACAGATTCAAACCCAGCCTGGGCCACTTGGTGAGACCTTGTCTCTACAATAAATCAAAAATTAGCTGGGCATGATAGTGCATGCCTGTAGTTCTGGCTACTTGAAAGGCTGAGGTAGAAGGATCACCAGAGCACAGCAGATCAACACTGGGTGACTGTGAGCATACCACTGCATTCCAGTCTGGGCGACAGAGTGAGATTCCAACTCAAAAAGCAAAAACAAACAAAACAAAACTTCATAAGTTACATAAAGGAAGGTTTTATAAGTCCGGGGAAAGTGTGTGCTTGTACATACACACATACACTAACAAAACAAACTGTGAAATAACACTTTCTAAGAACTGCACTGTTTAAATACTCTAGCTTTTAAAATTATAAAAGCTACAGAGAGAAATGGAATATTCTAACAGTGCATAGAGTTGCAGAGAAAGAGGCAAAGAAGCTTGTGGACCACTGCTAGGCTTGGGGAGTGCTCCTGGTCCTGGCTGCAACCTCCAAACTGCCTTCATATACAAAGTTTCCAGTGGAAGAAAATTTCTGAAGAAAGATAACCAGGAAATGAGAAAGGAAACACGCCAAAAGATGTGTGACAGAGGACACCTCTCTATAGGATTTTGTGGACAAAGAAGAAAAAAAGTTCATAAATCTCTAAGGATAATCAGTTAACTGAAATCTGAAATTCTAATTAACATGGAGAGGGGGATTTTCCAGGTATTTTACAGCTAGAAGATCAAGGGCCTTCATCACCCAAAGACTCAAAGGGAACAAACAGAAGGCCAGTTGAGTCAGAGGTGAATAGCAAAAGGTTATAGTGCTTATTTTAGGGGGAATATGACATTTCATCTATTTATTCTCTGGTTCCCCAAGGATTGATGAATGTGTCTGGAAATAAGCAAAAAATAAAATCTGACTTGGAGAAAACCACTCAACTCAAAACTCAATGACAAAGGTGAGATGCTTTTGAAAGTATAAGAGTTCCATTGGTCTCCTCGTTGAAGAAGCCCCAGCTGATCAATAAATATTGGTTGAAACTAGAATGTCAGTTTTATGACTTTTTAGGCAAAGATATCCCAAGATAGAGAATGGAGGTTGAGAACTTTCCTTTCTTCAGTAGGGAGGTATACTCAGAAAATGAAATTCAACCCAGAAACTTTCCTTAGTTGAAAATGAACAGGAGAAATTGAGGAAATGGTTGACTTAAAAGTTTATTTTAAATCAGTGTATCTTAGAAGCTGGTCTCTCTGTTCCACCATTTTCCATGTGTTGGGACTCTTGTCTAAAAAACCAGGTCTGTTTATAAAAGCCTCAGGATCCAATAGGCAGTTCTGACATCACTTAGATTTGGATATTAACATTTTACAAAATCCCAGAAAGGACAAAATCCCAGAAAGGACATCCCAGAAAGTTTGGGTCCTTTGACAAGGAAACGGCAAGATTGACCAGCCAGTAGTGCAGGACATGTTCTGGATTGAGGCTGGGGAAAGAGGAGGAGGAATCACATGCCACATGTAGCTCTGCCCTGTGTGGAAGCTGTGAGCAGGGCCTTGCAATTCAGGGTCACATGGGGCCAGTGGGGACCCCAGGCCAAGACCACCCACTGCAGGGTCTTGTGTAGGGAGGAAGGACCGGTTCTGGTCATGGCATGCTCAGTCGCCCTGGGAGCAGCCCAGGCAGCGGGGGAGGGTCCCCAGTGCAGCCACTGAACTGTGCCTCACTCAGTCATTAATTAGACCCCTTCTTGAAGGAAGAACTCAGCAGCGCCCCCCATGGCTGCCACAGAAATGCCTTCATTCTTCAACTCGTTTTCAAACAGGATCAGAGCACAGCTTTAACTTCCCTCCATTATTATATTATAATCTCCCCAGCTTTCTCTCTCTCACCCCTTCTTCTCTCACAATCACATTCCTAGATTCTTTTCTGAAATCTCGGTGGAATAGACCATGTCTTGGTGGAATCAGGTTGGATTCAGTGTTTCCCTTCATTCTGCTTTGTCTGTTACCTTTTTTAACTTTAACCTCACTTCTTATCTACCTATGCTTTCAGCTCTCCCAGCTCAAATTTTGCAGTTAAAGTCTACTCCGGGTGAGTAAACATGGGAACATTGTTTAGAGTTTTCGAATCGAACCCAAAAATGCAACTGGAAGTAAAAGTTACCTTAAAGTATGCCACAACATTTGCATTAGAGAATGCTATAAAATGTTGTTATGGTCTGAATTATAGTCTCCCAAATTGGTGTGTTCAAGCCCTAATCCCCCAGGACCCCCAAACGAGGCTGTATTTGAAGCTGCAGCCTTCCAAGTGGCAAAACGAGGTCATTGGGGTCGGCTCTACACCAATACGACTGTTGTTCTTCAAAATAAGCCGAATAAGACACACACACAGAGGCAAGACCCTGAGAAGACACTAGAAGAAACAGCCACCTGCAGGCCAAGAAGAGAGCCCTCAGAAGAAACCAACCCTCTGACACCTTGATCTTGGACTTCTAACCTCCAGAAGTGTGAAAAGAAAATTTCTGTGGTTAAAGCCCCCGATCTGTTGTACTTTATCATGGCAGCCCTAGAAAATTAGAATCAGTGGGTAGAACATTCTATTCTCATTTCTTTAGCCATTCCAAAAAAACAGGAAGTGAGAAAGACACCTGCAGGAAGCATCTGAGACATTGAACTCTAATTAGAGTAGGCACGCACAAAGGGGGTTTCTATTTAAGGCTTAAAAAATTGAAAGAGCTCTCAAAGATGTGTCTTTTGGCAAATGGTCAGGATCCCTCTCCTGGCGGCAGACACTGTGTAATATTCAGGAAGAACAGATGAGGATCCCTCGTGGACTGCACCCAAATTGGTGGCCACACTAGGGATGCACAAGAATTCTGACCTTGACCTCATAGAGCGGACAATCCGCATGGCAGGACCTCTCCCAAGTCACATTCATTCAGCATTAGTTCTTCAACACAGGAAGATGTTGGTCAAAGGCCCCATGTCTCACTTAGACGGGATGATTAAATTCTGGAGATCTATTGTACAGTTCAACACGGTGACAATCGTTAATGATAATGTCTTGTATACTTGAAAATTGCTCAGCAAGTAGATCTGAAACATTCTCCCCACAAGTTCTTAGAGCTTCTGGGAGAGCCTCTCAGCATCCGTTAGCAGCGTACATAGTGTCCTCTCGTGGCAGTAATGTGCAACTGCAAAACCCTAAGGCGGAGATGTCTCTCCTGAATCCTGAAAGCTGCAGTTCTGCTCCACTAGCTTCAGAAGGAAATGTGCCACTGACCTACCCAATGTGTGTTAACATCCTGCACATAAAGATTTGGTGCTCGAGGATCCAGTGAAGTCTACTGCTCCCACAGCAGGTGCCGTGAGCCTGGGAGGCACTGACAGCCCGGTAGAAGTGGCTCACAAAGAGGTGGCTGTTTAAGTCTGAGTTCAAGAGGCCGCCCAGACTGGGGATCTGCCTTGAGGAGTCGTTCACAGGAACATGGGGGCTGAATCAGTGCTTAAGATATTGCCCTCATTTTATGCTTATAACACATGCCGAGAGGCCGTAGCAGAAGAAACCGAGCCTGAGCCAATTATGTGCAGGAACCAGTGTGGCAAAAGGGCAGAAGTAAATGATTGAGCACGTACTGTATGCCAGACAGTGTTCTAAGCCCCTAACATATATTAACGCATTTAGCCTCACAACAATCCTATCAAGTAGGTAGTATTACAGACTAGGAAACTGAAGCAAAGAGATCTTAATGTGGGCAGATCACACAGAAAGCGTGAGGGTGTGGGATGGGGAGAGAGAGGGCAGACTACACAGTCTCAGGGATGCCAGTACTTAAGAGTGACTACAGGAAAGTAACATGCTTATGGGGAAGAAGGAGCAGCCAGGGGCGGAGCAGCCGTGTCCGGAAACCCAAGAGAGTGGGGTTCGAGGCAAAGCGGTCAGGGGTGTCAGATGCCAGGAGAGGTCAGGTGAGATGAGGAAGAGAAGTTCCCTTTGGTGAGAGCAGTGTGGGCGGTGGGCTGGAGAGAAAGCCATGTGAGGGTCAGAGAAGGGAATGGAAGGAGAGAAACGAGAGTGAATGAATGACTGAGTGAGGACCTTGCCTTCAACGTGATTGACTAGGAAAGGAAGGAGACAGGAAACGGAGCCCATGAGTTTTATTTGTTTTCTTAAGATAGAATGAATTCACATTTTACGCAAGTATTACAACATCACACACACCCCATGAATAGGTACAATTTTTATGTATCAATAACCATTTTTAAATAACTAAATAAGATAGGAATGACAAGCGTCTTTACATGCTGGGAGGCAGTAGCAGAAGAAAGCAAGCCGGGGCTAACTGTGTGCAGGAACCAGTGTGGCAAAGGAGCAGAAGTTAGTGATTGGGCACTTGCTGTATGCCAGACACTGTTCTAAGCACCTAACATATATCAACTCATTTGATCTCACAGCAGTCCTATAAAGTAGGTGGTGTTCCAGGCGATGAAGCTGAGGCAGGGGGAGCTTGACTAACTTGTCCAAGGTCAAAACTGGGTGTGGTTGAGCCAAGATTCCAACCCAGGCCATCCAACTCCAGAATCCGCAGGCTAAGTCAGACACCCGAGGCTTCCAGTGCTCTTACCGAACACCCGAGTGATTTCTCTCACTCAGGCTCAGCAGCCACCGTGTGACACCAAGGTGACTGTGGGCACAGGGCGGGGGCGAGTAGGTAGCACGTCGCTAGAAAGAGAAGCCGGATGCGAGCAGCACCAGACTCCCTGGGCACAGGAGGGTGAGACCAGAAAGGTGTGAAGGCCCATATTACTATGTCCCCGAAGTCATGGGGCACAGTAAACGGGAACTGTGTGTTTGGGGAGAATATTTGGGGTCATGCCCACCTTCGTTTTCTGCATATATAGTGCGTGTACATAAATGCCCCAAAAGTCTGTCAACACACTGTGAGAAAAGAGGTGAGGACATGGGGACTCATGTGTTGCTGGAGGAAGTGTCAGTCAGTGAACGCCCCCTCCCCGACAACAGCTTGGCACCTTCCATTTGACCCAAGACCACAGTCTTAATTATTATGCTGATATTTGGCTATGCTGAGTTTAATTAATGCAGACTTTGCTGTTATTATATCTTAATATCTGGCAGAGAAGCCGTTTCCACCCCTGCGCCCACCCTCTTTCCACTCCCTTCCTTGCCTGTAAAATGAGGACAGTATTAGTGCTTCCCTCATAGGTTGTTATGAGGAGTAGATGAATTCATACAGGCAGAGTTTTGAAAAGTGCCTGGCTTAGAAAGACCTTCTGTAGTTCAATAACAGAAACAATCATGATTATTACTTTAACTACTACTTATTGAACATTTATTGTGTACCTGGTCTAAAAAGTGTTACCTCACTTAATTTTCATCACAAGACTCTGCAGTAAACACTACATGATTCCTATTTACAGACGAGAAGACTGGCGTAGAAAGAGGACACAGTTATGAGTGACAAAGCTCCCCATCCTTGCCGTTGACTCTTATTCCCGAGTCTACTTGCTTAACCAGAAAGTAACCCACACTAGCTCCTATATACACTCTTTTGTATCACACTTTCAGTCAGGATCTTCGCTTACACTCCCCTCTATGCTTGTCCCACTCTGACTTCATGTAAAAATTAAACTTGTGCACTCTGTGTCCTCCACTCCTCCTCTGCAACCTTCACACTTAACCCTTTAGGTCTCCTACAACTGTTCAATCCCCCCAAGTCACGCAAGTCCAGCCCAAATCCTGGATCACGGGCTAAAGGAGGTCTAGGGTCACCTGCTCTTCACCCCCAGCATAGCCTGCCTTGGCCTGTCCATCACACTGCCAAACTCATCCACGTCTGTCTCCGTCCACCCTCAGCACCAGCTACCGTTCAAGCCCCGCCCATAACAGCCCGCTGTCCTACCACCCAGGCCCACCATGAGGGCTGTCTCAGTCCCAAACGTCCTTTTCCAGCATCCTCAAAACTCAGAGAGGGGCCCGGATACCCTCCCCGACCACCGTCCTCTTCGCTGTCCCAGCAAGGCTGCATCCACACTCACCACAAAGTTAGGGTCTGTACCCCAGTCATCACCCTCGGTCTCCACAGAAAGAGATACACCATGCCCCACGACAGACTAACCCATCTGAGGGTGACAGGAGATGGGAATAATCAGGGACAGAAAAGAGTCAAGAGGAGGGAAAACAAGGAGGTTGAAGTCAATGACATCGCAGCCCAGTGTTTCTGCCATTTTTTTTTCCTAGAAGACATTAGAAACTGAGGCAATGCAAATAGGAGCACTGGGAAGGCTTGTCTGCTCAGTTACAGGAAGAGGACTGGGAGTTTACTCAAGACAAATGGATGTTGCCTGGGCCCTTCCCTAAAGAGAAGTCATCGTGGGTGCAGGTAATGCCAAATTAGCTGGGAGTCAAAACTGCTGAAATTGTTCACTTGTGTCCAGAGGCCAGCCAGGCAGCGGCTTGAAGCGGTGATCAAGGAGGGGCACTATAATCTGCCTAGCATCATGGTGTCATTTCACTCACATTTCTGTATCTGGCTCCTTTTGTAGCTGTCAAAATCCAAGTTGGTCCAGCTCCTGACAAAGTGAACATCTACACGCATCTCTACAACCTATCTATCTTGAAAATTTTTCCAACCCCCAGTGCAAGTGCTGTCCTACTTCCATCCTGAGGCTGGTCACTACCAAGCTGTACAGGCCAGTAAGGACAACAGTGGGCTGAAGGACTATGCCTGGAGAAGCAATATTTCCTGGGAATAAGTCACATATTACTCAATTTTTTAAAACAGTTCAATTGTATGCCTAAAGAAGACGTGACTCAAAAAATAACAGGTAATAAATCCCTAATTTTAAACATAAAGAGGTTTTTTTATTTTTATTAACCCAAAAAAGTTGAAGAAATATTAAGAGAACACTAGTTTCAGGGGGTGCCAAATGGTTATTCTGCTGAAGCTTTGCCAGGGTTTCCTTTGGCCTTGACTATCATGCGTAAAAGAAAGAGCTGCATGGAATCCTGGATCTTGGTATGAAGAGGAAACATCAGATGAGGCTCACTGCTCTGGTGGCCACCGAGACTCCTTTTTTTTTTTTTTGAGTTGGAGTTTCACTGCCCAGGCTGGAGTGCAGTGGCATGCTCATGGCCACTGCAGCCTCGACCTACTGGTCTCAGGAGATCCTTCCATATCAGCCTTCCAAGTAGCTGGAACTACAGGTGCACAGAACCATGCCTGTTTTATTTTTTGACTAATTGTAGAGAAGAGGTTCCTCCAAGTTATCCAGGCTGGTCTCGAACCCCTGGGCTCGGGCAATCCTCTCACTTCTGCCTCCCAAATTGCTGGTATTACAGCTGTGAGCCACGGCGCCCGACTTGAGACTTCTTGACCCTGGCACCACTTGCTAGCTGGAACATCTCTGCACACCTTGCCTCACCCTCATCCCACTGGAGACCCTCCCCCATGCTCTCCATGGTCCTAAAGAGTCCCTTTTACGAGCACTCCTAGGGCTCTCCTGTCTCTCCACCCGAGTCAGCTTTCTGTTTCCACTGGAGAACTCCATCCTTCTCCACATTCTTTGAACCACCCCTTCAAACCAGGGGAAATTGGGAGTTGGTTGATTAAAGAGATGCCAAGGGGTTGCTGGAGACGTATTGACCAAGTCAATCTAACCAAGGGTTGAGAGCTGGTGGGTGAAGGCATGTGAAGAAGACCAAGAATCCTGCATCCTCACAAGCCCTCTGCTTCTCATGCCCTGGCTCCTAGGCCGCTCTGCAACAAGAGGTCTTCACACAGAAAACCAGAAATGAGAAGCTTCGGGAACACACCTGTGCAGTAAGGAAGCAATGAGGACCGTGGGTCCCATCCTCTTTGCTGGTGTTCCTCTGAGGCCCCTGCCTGACTCTCCCACAAACCTCCCACCTTCACCCATCTTGGTCATAAGAAGAGGATCTGAAACAGAGGCAGCTTAATGTCCTTGACCCCCTGACCAGAAATCAGGAAGGCCAGAGGTGCTCCCTAGAGGTGGGGACTGGAGAGTCGTCTGGTGAGGCCCAGAGTCCAGATGTCAGGCACGACCAAGGGCCTCTTCATGAGGCTGACTTCGCGCATCGGCAAGTCCAGGGACTGGGAGTCAGAAGAGCCCAGAAGAGCCCGTGATCCCCTCAGCTCTGTGACCGAGCCTCTGAGGGACCGTGGTGAGCAAATTAACACAGAGGGGTGTACTCAATTGCCAGGTACCAGACGAGGTGATTCACAAACGTTAGCTTAAATAACTTGGCCAATCACTGATTATCTCTGATTTCCCCAATGGAAAATAGATGAAGAGCTCACTTGGCTAACCTGTAAAGTCCCCCCCATTTCTGACATTCTGGGATTCTGTGATCACAGAATACAATCACAGAAACTAGCCCCAGGGATCTGTGGTGCCCTCACACGGCCTCCAGCAGCAGCCCTTGGTCTCAGTGCTGATGCACATCAGCCACTGCTTCCTGACCTGTCCCATTTCCCATGTGCTTTTTCCCGTGGGATCACACACTCTCCGAGGACAGACTCTGTCTTCATCTCTGCGGTCCTCCTCCCAACTCCGTGCCTCGGTGCAACAGGCCTGGAAGTGGGTTGTAGATTGTCAGCAGGCACTAGGCAACTCTTTGCCTGGTCTAGGGTTCTAGGGGGCTGCCAAATCCTGTGCCTTGGGCTTGAGGCCCTCCCTTCTGTTTCCACTCCAGTTGCGCATTCTCTACACCACCCAAGCCAGGCCTTGTGGCCATAAGATGTTAAAAGCCTACCAGTGAAGACCTTGCCCCCCACCACGGACTAAGAGCTGGTTGGCTCCTCTGGCCCTGTGCTCCATGACTCCCCCACCACTCAGATTACCCACCTCCACGAGTGCCAGCATCTGCTCTGAGCGCCCGACTCCTCCATCAACGCCCGACTCCCTCTCTGGCTGTTGTCATTTCAAGGCAAGAAACTCTGAGATGCTCCTTCAACTCCATATTCAGGTTTTCTGTCATTTTCTGCCACCTTGTCCTCACAGCTATGCCCCGATGCTTGAGTCAGTTCCTTCTGCTTTAGGCACTTACGTTTCTAAAGGATTAAATGTTTCTCTGCCTGGTCTTTTGCAAAGTCTTGAGGGTGAGGGTCATGGGGCAGTCACAGAAAACGCTGCTCTTACTCTGAGTTTGTCATCTTGTCAAAGAAACAAATAATCAACCCGAAAACACATTAGAAAATGCTGTAGAACAGCGTTTGTGTCCTAAATTGGGGAGGCAGGGTGCAGTTACATTTGTGACAGCCAAGGAATTAGAAGCGCTTGGCACAGGCTACAGTAATCAAGAAAGACTTCATGAGAAAAGTGATTTATACGTGGATTCTGGTAAGACTGAAAAAGAAATAACACTTAAAAGTGGGGTTTTCATAGTAGCTGTTCAAATAAACACTAACCCATTGAATATCAGAAGGGACTAACTCACAATGGAAAAAGTAAGGTATAGAGGGGGAGAGGTTCAAAGGTTTGGGGGCAGTGTGGAGTCTGAGCTCCCTGGTAGAAAGAGTTGGTTCCAGACAGTAGAAAGCATTCTGAAAGAACCAGAGGTCTCTGCGGTGTCCTGTATTGCTGTTCATTAAGATTGACTGCACCCTCCGCTCCTGCCACTCCTGTCTTGAAGTCAGACATGCTCAGGGGACTTGTTCTGGCCTATGACAGGCATCACTTTCTGGTGGAGACGAAGACCATTCTGAGTTTTGCCATGCTCTTCCCTTCACTGCCCACCAAGGAACTTGCAATTCTCGAGTGGCTTCTCTGGCAGCCTGGATTCCTGAGTGAGAATGACGACAACCTGAGTGGAGCACCATCCATCACTTGAGGGGCTTGGAGTATTTGACTAAAAGCAATGCTCTAACTGTTGAGAATTTGGGGGTGTTTGTTCTTGTATCTGACCTAGCATCTCAGAATCTTGTCTGTAGAGTTCCTACCTGATTTGCTCACAATGGTGAACTTCCCAAGGTGTTCAAGCAGGACTGAATGATAGTGGTCCATGACAGAGGAGAGCAATCGCATGAGGAATAGAAAACCTCTGGGTCACTTCCAAATCTAATGATTCTATGCCCGGGGAAAGTTTTCTTTTATTTGTCTCTCCTACTTCATGACCTATTTTTTCATGGTGGCATCCAAGTTATTTTATAGGAAGAGTAAATTGCACAAGGGAAAAAAGTATTTTACATCATTTAGAATTCTCCTGTAGTGTCAAAATAGGAATTAACCCAGATATTATGACACTACCCAGATAAATAGTTGTCTAGAAAACCACAGAATTTAATCAGAAATAACACCAAGAAACCTCACCTCTCCTTAGCAAATGTTCCAAGTGCATATGTGATGAGGTACTGAGGTATGGCACACAAAAGCAGAATGGGCCTTGAAGCCAGATAGACTTGGTTCAGTCAAGCCACTTATCGTAACTTGAGAAAGTGGGCTAGCTTTTCTCAAGCAACAACTTAATATGAAAACACATAATGTCTATTTATCCTGCTGTATGACATTAAAATTCCCTTCTCTCATTCCCACCGAGAGGGAACTCTAGGGGCCTAATGTTTTCAAGATGTACCAGACACGGGTTCTCCCAGGACCACGCATGAATCTCACACCCTGAGGCCCAGCTTGCTTGATTCAACACGAGAATGGAATTTCCTCGCTGCACTCATCATCTGGGGTCCAGCTGCCAAGGCCAGCGAGGGAATGTGTAGAGCCCTCAACCCCGTGCCCGTTCCTGGCTGCCCAGTCCCTACCTTCCTCCCCATGGCATGCACACACAGGGATGTCAGCACCTGAGCACACACACACTCACACACACAGACCACAACTCTTCATTGTGAAAATAATCTCGTTATTTTGCAGCTTCTCAGGACATCTCCTGAGATGTTGTGACCAAGATTTAACCACCACAGAAGGTTGAGTGTTGATCGGTCAGCCCACCAGTCTTCTCTCTTCTCTGGGGGTGAGGATAGGCCGGGAACACATGATGTCCATAGTAAGAAAAGCAGCAGCTGGTAGGGGGAGGGAGAGGAGAGGAGGGAGGGAGTCGGCACAAGTGGAGTTCCATCCTGACAGGCCTTCTCAGGTCTAGGTTTACTATTTTGTCTTCTCTATAGTCTCCTTCCATTACCACAGAGGGCAGACGCTGTATGGCAGACAAACTGAAATAACTGTCACTAACAGCAACTAGCTTAGTATTCCAAGAGGCTGGGAGTTTGAGGAGTGGTGTCAGACCAGTCAGACTCCAGGCTGGGGGGCCTCCTCTAGGACTGGCCGCTGAGCACCATTTGGGCGCCCACAGTCCCTATACACAGAATGACGGGAATCTGAACCCTGCTGCCCATAGACAGTTCTTTCCTTTCAGCGAAAGACACAGGACACTTAATACCTTAAAATTCACGGGATCAAGGGAAAAAGCAATGGGATCCCATCCTTACAGTTCAGGCCGCAAATCGTTCCTCCAACTGTGTGGAACACCAAGGAAGAAGACGCTGTCCTCCTCTGTGGTCGAGCAGCTAAAAGCCCTGGAGAGTTCTTCAGTTTTCCTTTCTGTGAGACCTCATCGGATGTCCTGTGAGGTGATGTGTTTAATCCCTTGAACACTGTTTATGGCAGAGCCACCTTCCCCAGAAGCAGGAGAAAACGCAGGCAAATGAGGCAAAGAAAGTTATCAATCAAAATGATGCTTCACTTCAAATTATTAGGTTTATGGGTTTGACTAGTAAGACATTCCTCAGTTATCTTCCACAGGACCACAAAAGATCAGGACCCCGTAAAATCTGGACAGATATTAGGTCAACTGTGGGGCTTCTCCGATTAGTAGATGTTCAAGCCCAGGCAGTAGCAGAAAGCAGACTTGCTAGTCCCTGTAGCTCCAACCTGTCCTCAAAGCCTCCTCTGTTTTTGCAGGCACTTTCTGTGGAGAGTTGGAGTGAAGACCTGTACACGGAAAGACTGTTCCATTGGAAATGATAGTTCTGATGTTGAAAATGAGGAAAGTTTTGAGAGGAAGGGTACAAAAAGTTAAAATTAAGTCTACAGATAACCCAAGAAGCATAGAATGAGTAGGACATAATTCATCAGAAAGCAGATGACTGCCAGCAGTGGCATTCGGGTCCAGGAACAGCAGAGTAAACACAGGACCTGCTTCTGCCCAGCACCATTCTGGGTCTGCAAGAAAAATCTGAAAGTCAGAGAGTTTTCACCTTACAGGGGTGTGTCCCTCTTCTTCCCCAGTCATCCTGAGAGGAAAGTCCCCTCAGGGTCAACGGCTTGGCAAATTCTACTAGATTTCCTCCAATCTTCCATCCTCTTCCAGACTCAGACCCATCAGCTGCTCAGTGGCTGGACTTCCACATGCCCTGTCTTGGCCCCCACATGGCCAGCCCCGTCTGAAAGAAGAGCCATCTCCCTTCATCCTCTTCCTTCTTACCCTTTGACAACTGTAGCTTTGGGTATCTAATATCACTGCCTGCTGCTGAGTGCCACAGGAGCCAACGATAGGGGTTCGGGTAGAGTCCCACTGATTTTGTTTTCACCTGTGTTGAGGGAAAAAAGAGGCGTGGTATTGGTTCACAGCATGAGAGACTGATCAGGCGAAGTCTTCCCAGCTGTCTGGCCGTCTTGCCACATGATGCAGCACAGGGGACTTGAAGCAAAGGCTACTCTCGCAGACCCTACAAGGCATGGACCAGCAGACAGGTTTCTTTCAGAAGTAAGAGATGACAATAACTACCAGGATTTGACTGCCTTCTGCGTATGGGACTAGGTTGAGTGCTTTACATACAGTTAGTCCTCAAGTTTTGAGGTTGCAGTGGTAAGGTTTAAAAGAGGTTAAATAACTTGCCCATGGCAGCCCAGCCCACAAGCGGCAGAACCAGAATTTAATACCCAGCTTTGCTTTAAGCCTCATGCGCTTGTATTCCTACAACATCACACCTGACCTGGAGAATTTTACTAAATTCTAATTTAGTAATAGGCAAATAAGATTCAAGGAAGATGGCAGCCTCTACCGTTTTCTGCCTCTTTTATTCTGATTTGCTTCTTTAATACTAGAACTTCTCCATTTAATGACAAAATTATGGAAATGGAGTACAGATTAGTGACTTCCAGAGGCAAGGAATGCGAGAGAGGAAAGGGAGGAAAGAATGTGACTATAAACTAGTAGCACAAAAGACATATTTGTGGTGACAGAGTAATTCTGTATTTGGGCTTTGGCGGTGCTTACATGAATACATATGTGACAAAACTGCGTAAAACAATACACACAAATGCTCAAATGAGTGTGTGTAAAACCGTGGAATCTGAATATGGTCTGTATATTGTACTGATGGTAGTTTCCTGGTTTTACTATTGTACTATAGTTCTGTAAAACGTTACCACTGGCGGAAACTAGGTGAAGAGTGCATAGAAGTTCTCTGTACTATTTTTGCAACTTTCTATCAACCTACAGTTATTTCAAAATAAAAAGTTGAAAGAAAATGAAAAGAGTTGAAAAGAGGAATTATCATACCTGAGCCGATACAGCTCCCGCTGCCAGGAGAGGTTTTCCTGCTTGAGCTCCTCTTGCATAATTTGAAATGTTTTTGCCTTATCTTGAGACTCTTGAAGTTGACCTTCAGTGGACATAACTCAGTGATCTCTTGGTTAATCTGTAAGTATTGCCACTGCAGATTCTTCAATTCCTCCAGCTTTAACCAAAGGAAAAGTAAGAAAATGATGCATCACATCTCATTCAACCAGCTACAAGTCAGCAGCTTTCCACTACGTCGGACATGACAACATAAACCAGCACCTAAGAGCCCACTGATGACGTATCACTACAGCATGAATCTCTAAAATGGTGAAGTGCATGCAGCCAGGCTGGTGGAAATCACCCATGGAACTGCCAACAAGCAGTAGGGCCTGACCATTCCAGCAACTTCCACTCCTCTCCTCGAGCCCTGAGGCCCTAAGTTGGCTTTAGAGCTACAGTGCTGACATGAAATAGACTTAAGGGACCCTCAAGCTTCACTGTGGGTAGAAACACCCTAGAACAAGAAGTGTAGCACTGGACTGGCTTTCCATTTGGTCATGAACCTCAGTTACAGTTTTAAACTTTCTTACATGAATAAAATGTGAGCTGCAGCTTAGTTGATGTTGAATATAAAGAAGGCAGATATACTCATTGGTTAAGGACATTCAGACTCTGGAGCTAGAGATCCTGCTGCTGCTTGGGTGACCCCATGCATGTTCCTCATATGTTCTGAGTCTTAATTTTCCTTGTCTATTAAATGAAGATGATTACAATATCTTTTTCATAAGAATATGAGAAGCAAATGAGAAAATTAATGTGTTTCACACATAAAGTTAGCTATGATAGACTTGCCTTTAATTAGCAAAACTGCCTATCTAAATTTCAGGTATATTTTTGAACTTTATCCCCAATACTCATTAAAAGCTTGGTAGTAAGAAATAATGTCAAGATAGCTTGGCAAAGATGGGAGCCTTGATCACACACCTCTTTCACCCACTCAGAAACATCACTAAAGCTACAATAAAGATGATTTTATTAAAGCACAAATCTATGTTGAAGGAGGGGAGAGAGTGGCATCCTTGTCTTGTTCCAGTTTTCAGGGAAAAGGGTTCCAATTTTTGTCTGTTTCAGAGTATGCTGTCTACAGGGTTTCTCATAGATGGCTTTTACTATTTTGAGGTATGTACCACCTATGCCTAATATTTGAGGGTTTCTATCAAAATGGGGTGCTGGATTTTATGAAGTCCTGACTAGAGCAATCAGAGAAGATAAGGTAATCAGGGATATCCAGATAGGAAAAGAGGAAGTCAAGTTATCTCTCTTTGCAGATGACATGATTGTATACCTTGAAAACCCAAGAGAATCTGG
>NW_007233425.1:0-9400 GCF_000164805.1 Carlito syrichta | reverse complement strand
CATAGGGAATTTTTCATAGAGAATGGACAGTCACAGGGGCATCTGTCACAGAGGAAAGACAGTCACTGGGGTATCCTGCACTGAGGAAGGTTAATCACTGGAACACCAAATATAGAGGAGACTCAGTTACTGTGACACACATAACAGAGAAGGGCAAGTCACTGAGGCACACAATTTGAATGAGGTCAGTCACTAGAGCAACAATCACTAAGGAGGTTCTGTCATTGGGGGACCTGTTATGGAGGAGGCCCAGTCACTGGGACACCCATCACAGAGGAGGACTTGTAACTGGGGCAGCATTAAATAGAAGGTCCAGAGACTGGCACCCATCAGAGATTTGGTTTAGTCACTGGGGGACCTATGTTGGAGGAGGTACAGTTACAAGACACAAATCAAAAATAGAGGACTATTCACTGCAGAACTCTTCACAAAGATTTGCTGGTCATTGGGACACCAATCACAGAGAAGTCCTAGTCTCTGAGGTAACCATTACTTAGGAGACCCAGTCACTGTGACACCATCATAGAGGAGGGCTAGTCACTGGGACACACTTCACATTTAAAGGATATACACTGGATCACCATTCACAGTGGAAGCCCAGTCACTGGGGCAAATATTATAAAGGAGTACCAGTCATTGGGATATTCATCAGGAAGGAAGTCCAGTCACAGGAGTACCCATTGTGGAGAAGGTCCAGAAAATGGAACACTCATTACAGAGGAAGCCTGGTCACTGGGAAAACTATTATGGAAGAATATCAGTCATTAAGCACCAATCACAGAGAATGAACACTCAATGAAGCACCCATAATGGAGGAAGGTCTGTCACTGGGGCACCAATATGGAGGAATGCCAGTCACAGATGCAATCACTGAGGAAGGCCGGTTGCTGGGAGTTGGCCATGGAGGTCCACTGATTGTTAGTGTATCAGGAGGGCTGCCGACCCCAGGACCACTAAGATGAGTCCAGGAGCTGTTGACCCCATTTCCTTCCCCCTTCCTTAGCACTACAGCCAGAAAAACCTTCTGTAAGATTAAGCATAAAACAATGAGGCCTGACACAAGCACAACTAACTTTAAAAGACTATTGTTCCCATTTTCCACTTCCCAGACTGCGGTTTCAGCTTTCATGCAATTTTAACTACAGCTCAATCCTGGGTCACGTCAAGGTGGCCTTTGTGCTGGTCTCTGGCTTTCTAATGTTAAAAATGAAAGTATAAACTGAAAATATAAATTTTATGCAGATTTTAGACAATTTAGAAGTATTTTAAACTAGGTTTCAGAAGATCGTTTAGTATAAGGAATGTGGTTATTTTATTTAGAAAAATCAGCAGGTTGGATTTTGTACTGGGCCACATTCCAGCAAGGAACTTATGGCCCTGCAGTGATTGAAAAGGAATTAGTGTGAATTTACATAGAATAGAAAGTTCAAAATAACGTTGTGCTAGTAAGTATAGGAAAGTTTAAAATTTGTGTGAACAATGAGTTTTGGTTGAGATTAATGATTATAGAAATGTTAATTTAGAAATAGTAATATTTGGAACAATTAAGGAGAATATGTTTTATGGCTTTTGAGAATCATTAACCAAGCATGAGGGACAGAAAGACAATTTTGGGTTTGTTCTTCCTCATGTTTGAGAAAGCATCTAGTGAGTGAGGGGACGCCCCCTCATGCACCTGACTTTGTTCATGTGAAATATATGTGAGAATAAATTTGCAAATTTTGGGGATAAAAATCCACTGCGAACACTCAATGGCTTCTGTTCCATCTTGAACAGCAGTCCAGTCCCTTTGTTTCTCCGGTCTAGTTGCCGACTCCATCTCACCTACAGGACTCCCTGGACTCCACTAGAGCTGGATTCCAGCAGCCAGTCACATATTACAACTGAGGCCTAGTCACAGGAGACATTTATTATAAGCATGGCTACTCACTGGTCGCCCTTCACAGAGGTGAGTCATCACTGGATCTTGAATTATGATGGAGGGTGGCCCAGTAAGTGGGACAACCAACACAGAGGATGATTAGACACTGAGGAGACCATTATGGATGAGCAACAATAACTGGGACACCAATCACAGCAGAGGCTCATTCACTGGGACAACTATAATGAAACATGCCCAATCACTGCGGAACCCATCGTTGAGAAAACCAGTCACTGGGGCAACCAACATACATAAGAGACAGTCACTGGGACACCCATTACAGAAGACAGTCAGTCACTGGGGCACCTATAACAAAACAAAGTCTATCTGTGCTACACCCATCACAGAGTAATGCCAGTTACTGGGGCGCATATTATAGAGCAGTGACAGTCACTGGAACACACTTAAAAGAAGAAGGTTAGTCACTGGAGTTCCCATCAAAAAGAAGGGCCAGTCACTGGGACAACCATCACAAATGAGATCATAACTGGGGCACCCATCACGGAGGAGAGCCAGTCACTGAGGAATTCATTATAAAGAAGAGCAATTCGCTGAGGCACATATAAGAAAGCAGGGTCATACACTGTGGTATTCATCACAGAGGAGTGCCAGTCACAATGGCACACATCACAGAGGAGAGATAGTCACTGGGACACCCATCACAAAAGAAGGCTTGTCACTGTTGAACCCATCAGAGAGGAGGGCCAGTTACTGTGGCACCAATCATGCAGGACCAGTCACTGGAACTCACAATACAGAGAAGGAGCAGTTACTGGGAACACATCACACAGAACAGAGAGTCATGTGGACACCCATCACAAAGAAACGCTAGTTACTGTGACACTCATTCTTTAGGAATGCGATTAACTGGGGTACCCATCACAGAAGAAGGATAGTTAATGGAGCAGCCATTATGGAGGAGTACCAGTCACTAGAAACCAACCATAGAGGAGGCTCAGTCACTGGGGTACACATATTTTAGGAGGACCAGGCACTGTGGTATCCATTATGTATCCATTCTGTGGTATCCATTCTGGTGGTTGCTCTGTCATTGGAGCAACCACCAGAAGAGAACAAATCACTGGAGCAACTGATATAGAGGATGGCCAGCCACTGGGACACTCATCTCAGAGGGGAGCCAGTCACTGGAATAGCAAACAAAGAGAGCCAGTCACAGAGGCACCCATCACAGAGGAGAGCTAGTCACTGGGGCACCAGTTAGGAGGTTCTCAGTCACTCGGGCTCAGACTCAACTGGGCAACTAGTAACTGGGAAAGTCATCACAGAGAAGACAAATTCAGAGTGGTACTTGTCACAGAGGGGGGGCAGTCACTGAGGCACCAATCACAGAAAAGGACTAGTCACTGGAGCACCCATTACAAAGAATACCTTCTCTTTTTTTTTTTGACTTAGAGTCTCACTCTGTTGCCCAGACTAGAGTGCAGTGGCCGCTCCCGGCCACCGTAGCCTCGACCTGCTGGGCTCCAGCGATCCTTCTGCCTCAGCCTTCTGAGTAGCCGGAATTACAGGCATGCGCTACCACGCCTGGTTGATTTTTTCATTTATTGTAGAGATGAGGTCTTGCTGCCCAAGCGGGTCTCGAATGAGTAGGCTCAGGCAATCCACTTATCTCAGCCTCCCAAAGGCATGGGATTACAGGCTGAGCCACCAAGCCCGGCTAAGATTACCTTCTCAGTGGAGGCATCCACCACAGAGCAGCACTAGTCACCTGGGCACCCATAAGAGAGGAAGGCTAGGAACGGAGGCACCTATAACAGAGGGGCCAGATACTGGGGTACCCGATTGAAGGAGGGCCAATCACCTGGGCATTGACCCAGAGCAGGACCAGTAACTGGGTCACCCATCAGAAAGGAGGCCAGGTATCTGAGGCGTTCATCAAGAGGACTATTCACTGGAACACCCATCAGAGAAGAAACTCAGTCGGTGGGGCACTATAACAGAGCGTGGGAAGTCACTGAGGCACCCATCACAGATGAGGACACATCTCTTTGGCTCCTGTCACAGAGGATAGCTAGACACTGAAGCACCGATTACTGAGGAATGCCAATAAATAAAGCACCCACTGTGAAGGAGACCAACCACTGGAACACCCATCATAGAGGAGGACCAGTTACTAGGGCCGTCATTACAGAGGAGGTCCAGTCACTGAGGCACCCATTTCAAATGAGGTCTGTCAGTGGGACAGCTATCACAGAAGAGGACCAGTGTCTGAGGCACCTAATAGAAGAACCTGTGACTGGGGCATCGATTAGAGATCTGGACCAGTAAAAAGGGTTATCTATTTCAAAGGATGGCAATTAATTGGTACACCCACACAGAAGAGGGCTATTCATTGTTCCACCAATAACAGAGAAGGGTCTGTCACAGAAGCACCCCTTATGGAGAAGCCTAGTTACTGGGACAATCATCACAGACTAGAGCCAATCACTGGAGTGTACATCAATTAGGAAGGTCAGTCACTGGGAAAACCATAACTAAGTGGGCTTACTACAGGAGGACACACTATGGATGAGACCACATTACCGGGGCAACCATTACAGAGGAGGAGGATCAGTTACTGGGGCACAAATTACTAATAAGTTACAGTCACTGGGGCATATACAATGGAGTTGGGCCAGATACTGGGGCATTCATTACGGAAGTGCCTAGTCACTGGTTCAACTATCAGAGAGAAGATCCAGTCAGTGAAACATCCAACACTGAGGAGAGTCAGGCATAAGGGAACCCATCAGAGAGGATGACTAATCACAAGGACATCTGTTATGGATGAGAAGTAGTCTTTGGGAAATTGTTTAGAGAGTAGGGTCAGTCACTGGTCCCCCAATTATGAAGGATGACTAGCTACTTAGGCACATTATTATATGTGAGGGACAGTTAATGGTACACCCATCACACAGGATGTCCAGTGAATAGGGAATCCATAGCAGAGGAGAAGCAGTCATTGGGCACCCATCACAGAGAAGGACAGTAACTGTAGCACCCATCACAGAAAATATGCATTACATATATGGGTTAGTCACTGGGACACCCATCACAGGAGAGGGATTATCTTTGTGCCCCCCTTCACAAAGTCAGTGGGGCACCAATCTGGAAGAAGTGTCAGTTACTGGAACCCAAATTATAAAAGAGGGTCAGTTACCAAGGTACCATTCACACAGAAGTGTTAGTCATAGTGACATCCATAAGAAAGAAGGGCTAGTCACTAGAGCACCCATTATTGGGAAAGGACAGTAAGTGGGACTCACATCACATAGGAGGCCAGGTCACTGGAGCAATAATTATGGAGGAGTACCGGTCACTGAGCACCAATCACAGAGGAAGCCGAGTCTTTGGGTCACCCATAATAGAAAAGGGTCTGTCACTGGGAAACCCATTAAGGAGGAGGTCGAGTCACTGGGGCAATGATCATTGAGAACAGCCTGTAATTGGAACACACATTGCAGAAGAGAAAAAATGTCCACCTATTACAAAGGACGTTTAGTCACTAGCACATCAATTATGGATGAGGGTCAATCATGGGGTTACTGATTACAGAGTAGAGCCAGTAACTGAGGCAACCATCAAAGAGGAGAGCCAATCAAGAGGACATACATAACAGAGCAGTGCCAATCACTGGGGTGCATATTATAAAAGAGGGCCAGGCGCTGGTATACACATCACAAAAGTAGTCTTCTCACTGGGGCACACATCAAAGAGTACAGTCATTCAATGGTACAACCTTCACAGAGAACAGTCAGACACTGTAACACCCATCACATAGGAGTGTCAGTCACTGAGGCACCCATCACAGATGGGTGTCAGCCACTGAGGAACCTATCACAGAGGAGGGTTAGTCATTGAGGTGCCCATTAAGAGGGTCTCAGTCACTGGTGTTCCAAAGACAGAGAGAATTTTTACTCATATCAGAGGAAGACTAAAAAATGAGACAGCATGTTTGCAGGATGGTCAGTCATGAAGGCACAAATCACAAAGGAAGTTCTGTCATTGGGGCAACCACAATGCAGGATGATCAGTCACTTGTGGTACCAATATGGAAGAGGCCCAGTCACTGAGGCACCACTCACAGAGGAAGGTCTGTCACTGGTGCACCCATCATACAGGAGGGTGAGCCACTGTGGCATCCAGTTTGGAGGAGGGTCATTTACTTGTCACCCATCACAGAGGTGTGCTGGTTATGAGCACCAGTTAAGGGGGATGGGTAGTCACTGAGAAAACCATCAGAGTTGAGGGCCATTAAGAGGGGCATCCATCACAGAGAAATAAAAGTAAGTGAGGTACCCCTCACAGAGGAAATCAATCACTGGGACATTTTTCACCAAGGAGGCCCAGTAACTGGGACACTCATAATAGAGGAGGCCAGGACATTGCTGCATCTATCACAAAGGAGAGCCCATCACTGGGAAACCCATCATAGAAGAATCTGTCACTGTGGCACACACCACAGAGGAGGGTTAGTTAATGAAACACCAATAATGAAGGAGACCTAGCTTCTGGAACACTCACTTCAGAGGAGGGCTCTTCACTAGTGTAGCATATTTGGAGAAGAGCCAGTCATGGGATCACTAATCTCAGTGGGGCTCCCATAATGGAGGAAGATCAGTCACTTGGGGCACCAATATTAAAGAAGCCTGATCATTGGACACTGATCACAGAGAAAGGTCTTTCATTTGTTCACCCACCACAGAGGAGTGTGAGTCACTGGGACACCCATTTTGGATGAAGCCCAGTTGCCACCCATCACAGAGTTGTGCCAGTTACTGAGGCACCAGTTATGAAGGAAGGGTAATCATTGGAAAATCATCACAGATGAGGTTCCGTTATTGGGGTATTCATCACACAGGAGGATCAGTCAATAGGGAACCCATCACAGAGGAGGGATAGTCACTGAGACACCCATGTAGAGCAGGGAGAGTCAATGTGTCATGCTTCACAGAGGAGGGTCAGTAACAGAGACACACAACACAGAGGAGGGTTAGTCACTGGGGCACCCATCAGGAAAAAAAGTCTGTCATTGCGGGTTCCATAACAGCAGAGATCTAGTCAGTGGGGTACTAATCATGGAGAAGGGCTGGTCACTGAGACACCCATTTCAGAGGAGCACAACCCACTGGGGCTCCCACCACACAGGAGGGCTAGTCATGAATACACCTTAAACAAAGGAGAGCTAGTAACTGAGGCACACATAGTTGAGGAGGACCAGTAAAGGGAACACAAAGGAGGGATAGTAACTTGGGGAACCATTATGGGAGAATGAAAGTCACTGGGGTGCAAATCACAGAGGAGACACATTCAATGGAACACCCATTAGGAATGGCAGCCAGTCAGTGAGTCACCCATTATGGAGGAGGCCCAGTCACTAGAGCAACCATCACAGATGAGAGTCACTGGGACACACATAACAGAAAAGAGCCAGTCACAGGGTCACCCAACAGAGAGGAGAGCTAGTCACTGGGACACCAGTTATGAAGGAGGTTCAGTTACTGGAACAGTCATGAGAATATGTTTGTCAACGAGGCAGCCTATTTGGAGCAAGACCAGTAACTAAGCACCAATCACAGAGGATGCCCTGTCAATGGCACAACCCTTATGGAGGAGGCCCAGTCACTGTTACACCCATTGCAGAGAATGCTTTTTCACTGGGGCACTCATCATATATGAAGACAATCCACTGAAGCAGGAGAGGCCCAGTCACTAGGGCACACATTAAGAGTGAAACCTAGTAACTGATATAACCATCACAAAGCAGGACCAATAAATGGGGCACTCATTATGGAGGAATCCAAAGAAGTAGGAGCCCATCACAGAGATGACTATTCACTGGGGCATTTATAATGGAGGGAGGATAGTCACTGGGCACCAATCACAGGGGAAGCACAGCAACTTGAGTACCCCTATGGAGGAGGGTCAGTCAAGAGGACACCAATATGGAGGAGATCCAATCACTATGATACTGATCACACAGAAAAGCCAGTCAAAAAGCATACCTCACCGAATAGAGCAAATTACTGGAACATCCATTTTGGACGAGGGCCTGTTACTTGTCACCAATCATCAATGTGTGCTAGTCACTGGGGCACAAATTTTGGAGCAGGACTTTTCACTGTGTCAACCATTACTGGTGTGGGTCAGTCACTGTGGCACCCATGACACAGGAGGTTCAATCACTAGCACTCCCTTCACAGAGGAGGGACAGTCACAGGGGTACCCATTACACAGCAGGGCCTGTCACTGTGGCATCAACAATAGAGGAGGGGCAGCCACAAATGTACACATCACAGAGGAGGGCTAGTCACTGAGACAACCATCAAAGAAAAGAAGTTGTCACTGTGAAATCCATCACAGAGAAGAGGCAGTAATTGGTGCACCATTACAGAGGGCAGTCACTGGTGCACCCAATACACACAAAGACCAGTAACTGGGACATTCAACACAAAGTAGTGCTAGTAACTGGGGCATGCAATATTGAGGAGGCCCAGTAAGTGGAACATTCATAATAGAGGAGGGATAGTCACTGGGGAAACCATTATGAAGTGCCAGTCAGTGTGGCACCTATTATAGAAGAGGCCCAGTCACTCAGGTACCCATAATAGGAGAAGGCACAGTCACTGGAACAACCATAACAAAGAAGGGTCATTCACTGGGGCACTCATCGCAGAGAAGTGTCAGTCACTTGGTTACCTATTAAATAGGAGGGACAATCACTGGAGCACCCATCACAGAAGAAGACTATTTTCTGGGCCACCCATCACAAATGAGAGCTAGTCACTGAGACACATCACACATATAAGGGCAAGTCACTGAGGTACCCAATAGGAGGGACTTAGTCACTGGGACTCTGATCCCAGAGGACAGCCAGTAACTATTGTAACCATCACAGAGGAGGTAAAATCAATTGATGTCCATCATCTACAAGGATTAACCCCTTAGGCACACATCAAAGAGGAGGGCTAGTCACTGAGGCACACATTATAGAGAAGGCCCAATCTCTGGAGCATCTTTCTCAGAGGAGAGCCAGTCAGTGGAACACTCATCACAGAGAAAGGCAAATCACTGTGGCATCCATTCTCGAGAAGGGCTTGTCACTGCAGCAACCATCACAGAAAAAGGCTAATCAAAGCATCACTCATCAAAGAGAAGAACCATCACATAACACAACCAGTCACTGGGGCATGTATTCCAAAGGAGGGTCAGTCACTGGTGCACCCCCCACAGAAGGGCGTCTGTCACTGAGACACCCAACAAGAGGAAAGGCAGTCACTTGGGCACCCATTATGAAGGGCTAGTCACCGGGGCTCCCATTATAAAGAAGCACCAGTCAAGGAAACCAAATGCAGAGGAACTCTAGTCACTGTTCCTCCAATTACAGAAGAGGCTCCAGACAGTGGTCAACCTGCTCACAGAAGAGAATTAGTCACTGTGACATGCATCACAGAGAAGGGATAGTCATTGAAGCACCCA
>NW_007233424.1:148783-292178 GCF_000164805.1 Carlito syrichta | reverse complement strand
ATGGAATACTACGCAGCCATAAAAAGAACAAAATCATGAATTTTGCAGCAACCTGGATGGTACTAGAGTCTGTAATACTGAGTGACTTCTCACAGAAACAAAGATCTGAGTATCATATGTTCTCAATCATATAATGGACCTTGAACATCCAATGTTATACTGTAAGAAAATGACTGACAGTAGTAGGAAGTTATGGAGGGGGGGAGGGTGATGGGATAAACGGTAGCAAATATCTGTCTGGGGATGGGGAAACACCTCTTATTAACAAGGTGCCTGAATGAAAAGTATTTGCATACCTAACCCTTAACTGTACCCCACAACATCATCATAAAAAATATTGATTAAAAAAAAAGAAATATGTGATTCTCTGAATCAATATTGCAGAGTCAGCACATAATAACTGCATTCATAGCAGCTACACTGAGACTAGGAGGGAAGTAAGTCCGAGAGAACGAGTAGATAGAACAGAGAAAAATGACTAAGATAATTCAGCCACTAATTTAAACAACTTAAGAATTCCTATACCTCATGGATTCTTCTTATCATTTAAGCAGTTTTAATTGGATCTTTCCTAACTTGCAGTGGAAGCATCCTAAGTGTTTCTTAATGCTCTCCGCTGAGCTTTCTCTGCATTTCCTCTCAGGTTGTCTCAGTTTACCACTCTTCTTGTGGCTGGTTGCACTACTTTCCTGATTTTCCTGTTTCTGAATGCTTCTTCTTCCCATTCCTTCTCCTTGCTCCCGCCAGAGTGATAGTCTAACATGTAGCAATCTATGTTTCTTCCCTATATTCCAAACTTTACGTATCATTTTCTGTGCGTGTCCTAATATACGTGTGGTATATATCCAACTTCGTGTCCCAATATACCTGTGGCACATGTTTATGAAGCTACTTATGGTTTCCCAAATGTACCATGTAGCACACTCCCAGTACCTTTATTAAGCCTACTTTCTTCTCTGCTGAAATGGTCTTTTCCACCATACCTGATAAACACTCCTACTTCCTGATCTCTGACCATTCTCCCCCTATTAGAGTTACTCATTGATTCCTTCATGCTACCATTTTACATTGTGATTATTGTAATTATCATAATGCATTATAATTATTTATTTGTGCTTCTCTCCACGTGTCTATGAGCTCTTGGAAAACAGATGCTTAAATTTATTATAGCATCCTTTGTACCTAATTTAGACCTCGGCCAGATTCTCAATATATGATTATTGAATGAAGGAAGAAAGGAAGGGAGGAAGAAAAAGAAGGGAAGAAGAAAGGAAGGAAGGAAGGAAGGAAGAAGATGATTCATGTATGAAAACTGTCATCAAGTGAAAAAAGTTTTGAGCACCTGAATGTACTCTATGGGCTGTTTTCCATGTTATGGAATAATAATAGAAGGATAATAGGAGTATCAACATTAACAGTTAATATTTACTGAGCATTTTATAAGCACAATACTAAGCATTTTATATAATTTGTCTCATTTAAGTTTTATAAAAGCAAAATGAAGAAGATACTATTGTTATATACTTATATTATAGACAAAGTAGCAGAGACTTCCAGACTTGCTTCAAGGTAAATGAGTGGCAGAGCTAGGATTCAAGTTCATGTCTGACCCCAGCCCAGAACTCTTAACCAAAATACTCTTTCAACTATTTGTAAATATTTTATCTTCCTATTTGTTTTAGGCACATGCCGTTCATACCAAATGGGTGGAGGTGGGGGGGTGGAATCTAAGCCTGGGGACTTTGGCTGGTGAGATCTCTGTGACTGGCCATCTCCATCAGAATCTCCCTTAGGGAGAACTGATATTTCTAAGGGACTAGGTACTGTCATGTGGTTTTGCATGGCAGCAATTTCTTCTGCCTCTCAACATGAAATTTCCTGTCCAGTTTCATAGTTTACCAGTCAGTTAAGCTGATAACCCCTGAGTCCCTTATACATATGCTTGTCTACCATTGAGGTAACTGACAGTGTGGATGCACATGATTGCTTGACTGGCCAAGCGCTACTCACTGCTAGAGCTTTCCTCAAGAATAAGCCCCACAGCTCTGAAATACTTTTCTAGAAAAATGTACCAGAAAGAATTCAGCCTCCTTAGAGAAACTGCCATTACCCTTCCACAAGAACTTCTCCAATACCTCCAGGCTTTTAATGGGCCCATTACCACTTCAATTAGCACCTAACTCCATCCTGAGACAGATCTTACAGTTCTCGTAACCTCCACATGAGTGGAGAGTCCAGGGACTGTTCATTGCTCAGTTCTGAGTTGGTGCTCGCTACCCCATGCAGGTACTGTGCAGATGCTGTGTGGAGCTAATACAGACACGGGCCCTACCCCAAGGAGTGGGCATCTAGAATACATCTGTGTCTTTCTAAAGCTGGAAAAAAGTGCTATTTAAAAGTTGTCAGTAGTTCTCACTCAAACATGGAAACACCTGTGGAACTCACTTTGCTTTGAGAAAGTCACTATAATGAGTAATTAGTTAACCCAATGCAATCTCATGGTTCTTGCCCCCAAATAACTGCAACATTGTTATTGACCTGAATGCAAATCCTTCTACATTCTGGAGACTCAGGTAGTGACTCATCTGTTTACAGAAGTAAATCAGGTTTGTTATTAAAAATGAACACTTGATTTTGATTCCTCTGCCACTTATTATTTTTATTTATTCTTAAAAAATGCAAGGGTTAAAAAGATAACTAGAAAGCCAAAAATTTATATAGTGAGCACTTTACGAGAGAAGCAATTATATTTCTATGGGAATTTAGAGGAAACAAATAACTTCTAACAGGTGGAATCAATCATAACATAAGTGATAGGGAAGTTGAAATTTGGGCAAGAGGAATTTATAACTTGTATCTATCTGATGGGTACTAGATAGAGAAAACCGTGTAAGTAAGTCAAGGCAGTATGCAGACACAAATGCTTAAATAATGTTAGGAGCGTTCTAGCTTGGCTTGAGTGTTCAGAACACCAAAAAGGAGGTGAATAAGAGAGATTCTGCCAGGACTTATTTGGATAGTAATCACTTGTCTTGCCTATAAACCCAACCCATTCCACAAGTCAGCAGTGGAAGAGAAAGCAGCTAAAGTGTGGCCAGGTACTCTGGTTTAGATTTAACACCATCTGGCACTTTTCTAGATCAGCATTCCACACAATTTTCTCAAGGTTTATGATTTCATAGCATTCTCACACTGTTGTCACTGTTTAAAACTCTCCTCTAAACTCCAGTTGTTCAATGCCTTTCTGATCGTAATACTTCACTCTTTACCCTTTCTCTTCAAATATGCATGAGTTCAGAGCACATACTTTTATTTTCCACTCAAAGGAAATTTGAACACACTTTCACCTGACAAGAGTTGGTGAAAGTCAACAATCCTTTTGTATGGCTCTTGAGCAATATGATGCTTTGGGGGAAAGAAATCTACTCCACCTCTCTCCACTAGTCATTTTTCATTAGCTATTTTTGCTCTGTTGAGCGCATCAGTGTGTCTCCCCTTGAAATGGGTATGTGTTGCTTTCAGGACATTTAGCAAACCCGTCCCTCCTTCTGACAATATTTCAGGTTTTTTTTGGGGAGGGGGTTAACTCTTTTTCATTGGGTATTGCTGTGAAAGGGTAAATCTCTGGGCCTACCACAGACTAAGGAAGCCCAAAATGTTCTTGGAAACACTTTCTGGGAATGCTTATTCTTACTACTGTGGTTCAACCAGGAGACAGACAGATGACGAGAGCTCAGCCAGTCAGACACACCCCTGGAAAATCCACTCTTAAGTTTTTAACGTAAGGACTGAAGAAAAATGTTGGAGATCATTGACTGCAGGGGTGACCTCCTGGCCAGATTGCTATTCTCCCCGTTAGAAGACCATTCCTGTATTTTCTGCTCCCTTTTTATTTCCAGGTGTATGACTTCAATGTCCCATCAATGAATTGTTTTGTTGTTGTTGTTTTAAATTCCTTAAGAATACTTAAAGCCTTTGCATATGTGCTTCCTTCTAGTTGATATTTTTACCCTGAATCTTTGGAAATGTATAAGTTAAATAAGTATGTTTCTTATTTTCCCCAGCAATTATTTAGGATTATTCTAAGGAGTTAAGTTATTGGAAGCACCAGAGAAATTCCAAAGGTGGTAATAGAGTGCCATTTAAGTTATAACATTGTACTTTCCCAAAGCAGGAAATACTATATATCCACTTCTTTAGATGTTATTTTTCTGATCTAAACTCAGTAATTCTCTACTTGTCACATAAAATGTAATGCATTTGAGACTTAATTTTTTTCATATTTTATACCTTTTTTCTTTACCTTATCAAGGTTTTATTCAAAGGAACAATACATATATATTGTCTAGGTTTTTCTGTCTCTATGCCTCAGCTCAACTGTTTGCTTCATTCCAAATATTTTAATCTCCCTTTTTTCTTCTTTACTTTGGAAGTACTATATATTTCCAAAGTAAAGACATTTTTCTCACAAACCTTTCATAACCAACCACTCAGAAACATTTTCTTTGCTTTTCCAATGCACTTTTTGTGCACCATTTCTTCAGGGATTAATACAAAGTACAAAGTCCTATTTGCATAAATATTTTATGTCCCCTGCTAGACTATTAGCTTCTCACTAAGGAAGCAGAAAAGGGGTCTTTGTTGTCATATTACTGAAATGCCTGGCATTTTGATGTTTATTGACTACTTCTTCTATGTCAGGCATTATTCTTGGTGTTTCAATTACAAAATGAAATCGAGTAATATTGGCTACTGTCATATCCACAAGTGAAATGAGGAGGGTTGGGGTAGATGACACCCAACATCTTTGTCTTAAAAAAAGAATAAAACTGGCAGTTGAGAAAAAAAAGCATGATACCAAACTAAACAATATAAATATTGAAAGAAAATAAATATTAAAGATGGAGAAGGAATCTTATATAAGATAATTAATTCTCTAGAGGAGAAAGGGTTGTGGTAAGTCTCACAGAGGAAGCACAGTAGTTTACAGACACTAATACTGAGTGTATATTTGCAAAGAAAAGAGATATACATAGACGCATTTAACAAACTGTCTCTCATTAAGTCTGGTGTTGGAAGAGAACACTGTGCTTCATATGATGCCGAGCCAGAGATCATCTCTCCTGAAGTTTATGTTTTGATTTTGAAGTACACCACGTGATTTACTTATTGATTATTCCTGGCATATACTTTCCTGAAGCCAAGTCTAATATCTGTGGAATAGACCAAGAGAGGAAAGCGCATTCTGGGGCGAAAATATATCTTGGAGTGTTTAATCAGAATTGACTATTCTTAGCTATAAAGACCAAAAAAATTTTTAAAAATAAGACTTAAGTAACTCTCAGAGCATTGGTAATGGAAAATAGAACCACAAGGACCATCTCTTCAATTTCATCCTTCATAACGACCTCCATCTACTTGCCTTGTCCTTGCAGGTAGGCAGTGATGAAGAAATATACATAGGGATGGGACAGAAATCAGCTGTCTACCAAGAAACCGGTGGATCTGAGCCAGTAGTTCTTTAACCTAAAATGCCAAGGTCATTTTTTCCCCCCAATCAGATGTGGATCTACCCTTATCTTGATGAGGCTACCATGTTTATTCCTAATTGATCAATAGTGACACCTGCTGGCATAGGAAGAGACATTTGTTTGTCTAACGTGAACATAGGACTGAATTGACTGGAAAATAGTAGATGGAGTTAGCTCATTGATCCTAAAAACCAAATGGAACAACCTCAAGACCAAGTTGATTACTGTGTGGAAATTCTAAAGACGATGACAAAAATGAATCATTATTGGGATATAGACTTTGTAGTCATGCAGAAACATGGCCCCAGATTTGAGTACTCCTTGGATGGAAGGCTAAGCAACCCTCTGCCTGACCTCCTTGCCTCACTCCTAGATTAGGACAACACATTCTGATCTCTGTTCCTACCTTACTCTCGTTTTGCTTCAACTCATCCTACCAAGCAACTAGAATAATGTGACATCCCACTCATGTTCCAAAGCCTGACTGTCATTTACCTGGGGAAAGGGAGTCATTTGGTGCACAGTTTCACTGTGAGACCCACTCAAATCTAGTGGTAGGTCCCAAGGAGCCAAACCCTATGGATCACCACCAGATACACTCTGACAGACAGAGACACAGCTGCCAAGGATCTGAGCCAACATGTTTCACAGCATAGTGTCTCTACAGATGTGTAGAGTGGGATTCTCAAGCCTCTAGGTTCCTGTTCCCATCCCCCTTCCAGTCTTTACTGCTGCTTTCAGTGTCTCCCAGGCTGTGCAGATGCTCTTGATTCCCCTAACTCTGCTTCCTTGGTCTGCTGTCCCTGAGAATAAGCCCATGTTCTGAAATTACTCTTCCCAACTCGCCCCAGTTTCCATTCTGTTTGGTACCTGCTCTTGGTGAGTCATCTTGGGGGAGGGGATCATATCAAAGTTGGTGAGTCATCTTGGGGGGGGATCATATCAAAGTTGGTGAGTCATCTTGGGGGGGGATCATATCAAAGTTAAGCAAAAGGGTCAATAACTCATAAGTAAATTTGCATTTTTAATGAGAACAACTCAAAGTAATATATCTTTAATACCTTAATGTGCCTTGTGCCAAGAGGCAAGAAGACATATTTTGGGTAGGGGTGGGGAGTGGAACTTCTGGATGCATTGGAAATAAATATATATAAACAAGAACAATAATACTAAGTCATTCTTTTTTCCCCCCCAAGTCATTCTTAATATGTATTGGGCCCTCAAGTGTATGAGACATAGTACTATCCACTTGACTTCTCTTACCATATAGAAGCATCACAACAATTCTGATAAATGGAAACCACTATGCTTAGTTTATAGATGACAGTACAAATGTTCAAAAAATGTAAGTAGCTTGTCCAAGGTTACATGGCAAATAAGTGGTGAATCTGGAATTTCAACCAGGGTCTTTCTGACTTCAAATCCACACACTTAACCAAATATACTCGACTACACTTTTCCTCTAAGGCTAGCCTGGCTCATCAGCGATACCTGACTGCTTAAACTCAGGGAACAAAAGCATGGTCTCTGCAAGCAATGGCCCAGAGGAAAGATTTTACAAAATAGCCATGTAAACTGAGAAGCACCACATACCTGCCAATTATTATTATAAGAGGAAGAATGTGTTGTCAAGTTTGAATGTGACATATTAAGAATGACTTGGGGGGGAAAAAGAATGACTTAGTATTATTGTTCTTGCTCTATAATTCTATGGAACGAATGGGTATGACGGGGAAATGAAAAATGAGTATCTCAAAAAGCTCAATAAATTCATTTTATGCAAATGTGTTCAAATGACACACAGTAGCCACGTTAGGCTTGGCACACTAAAACATACCTGCCCTGATGTTCCACCTGTAACCAGTCAACTGGAGTTATTAAGCACCTGGCAACACCAGCATTGCATTATGTCCTGCGCTTGGATAACACCACAGTCCTTTTGTAAAACAACAGTAAAACACTGAGTAGGTAATACATTTATCTGCTTTAAATACTTTTAAAAAATGGTATGAAAAAGTAAACACTGATAACCTCATTTTTATACCATCCCCATTGCCCCTGCTTCCTCTCACCTCACCAGATAGCCACTTCATTTGTAGTTTCTTGTTTGTGTTTCTGGTACTTTTTTATGCAGGTGTAAGCAAATATAAACATACATTCTTATGTTCCCAATTGTCTAGCACAGAAGGTACCATAAACAATGTCAATGTCATTCAGACCAACTTGTTCACATGAATGTACCCTAGAAATCTCTATCATTTATCTACCATATAGTATTCCAAATTCTTTTTTGCCTTTAATTTATCTGGTCAATACTCTGAAAATAACATTAGACTAGCACCTGTTCCTGAGTGTTGAGTGATTACATAAACATGAGAGGATTTCAGAGATGGGAGAAATCATGAGTGAAATGAGCACTGAAAAAAATGTCTTGATTGTTGATGGGGGAGGGGAACCAAACTCTCACAGCCTCCTCAGTCCAAAGGAGGATGAATTGCTTACTAGTGCCAATGCAGACTCATTTTACTTTTTTTCCTCAGTGAGCTTCCTCCAATATTCATTTAGATTCAAGCCAAGAAGCAAACACTGTGTTAATTGGTGTGTTTTCTTATAGAAACTGATTATAGCCCCATGCTGTCAAAACAAGGAAAATTGTTCATGATACTTTATCTGACAAAATTGAAATGAAACCATTTTGTCACAAAGGAAGATGCTGGGATTGTATCATAAAAGTCATTTTAATCACAATTATGAAAATGAAGATAACTGCTGGATAGGTCAAACCCCAGGTTCATCGTGCCCAACTATCTCTCTGAGGAGATGGGGGAATGGGAGGATGGGGACAGCTCTCCTGGGCTTGAGTTTTAATATTCCGGATGAGAGCACTGAAAATCATAGTTCCTGCAGCATGTGGTCTGTTCAGGACTCTTCTCTGTTTCCATAGATGTACGTAGATGTACATCTACTACATGTTCAACCTTTGTTGACACCTCTTACCATGTGGCAGCATCTCTCCACTTCCTGTCTCCACAGCCCCATGGCCATCTTCTTCTCCCTGTGTGTCTCTCTATGACTTGCACCCAAATCTCTCTCTTCTTTCTCTTAAAAAGATGCCAGTTGAGAAGCGGCAAGATGGGGACGGGGCAACTGGGTCTGTGAAACCCTCTGCAAAGGAGAGCTGCAGTGGGCCTCTGACTCTCGTCCCGGAGGCTATGGACCCCAACATCGCAGCCTGCTCTTCATACGAGCTCGGCCGTTGCCACCGGACAGTCACTGCAGTGCAAACGCCGCCGCCGCGGCCCCCCCCACCCCCGCTGCCATGGTCCGTAGCACATCACACCACCTGGGCCGGACCTGACCCACTTCAGTCCTTCAGGCCCCTCCAGGGAAGATCTGCTGGGATCGCTGCCACCTCTCCTGCTACCGGGACCTCCTGCCTGCCGTGTGTCTCCGGCTATCTGCCCTGAGGCAGGCAGCCATCTTCAGCCTTTGCCATTCCTGCCCTCCCCGCCCCCCTGAGGTGAGCAGCTGAGACAGCACCACCTGCTGGCGATTCAAGGTAACAACACCGAAACGGGAGAAACAAGCTTGATAATGACATAGGCCAGAGTGGTGAACGGAGAGTGATCTGAACTGTCCTTCTCAGCAGACCAGGGGCAACTGACCCTAACTGCAAACTAATTTACCAGCTTGAAAAGAAAGCTAGAAATCAGAGCTGAAAGGACATTGGACTTAAACGAAATGTCTCAGAGTGTGCTTCATTGATTCTGTTAGTTTAATGACTTAATTCTATGCCTACTGTATTGTTCCCTTTTTTCTCTTTTTTCCTCTTCCTTTTCTTCTCTTTTCTTCTCTCTGTAAACCATATCTTTGTATAGAGGAACAGCACACTAATAAGGTGGTTGGTTAGCTTGTATGCTAGCATCACTATATGTTTTATTTTTTATTTTTATTTTTTTTTGTATGAGAGTTGGTTCGTCTGTAGCTGTAGTCTATTGTTTTTATCTGTTTCAGTATAGGCCTCTCTCTATTTGCTGGCACACTCGTTTGTTTCCCCCTTTACTCCTCTATCTCTCCACCCCCCTCTTCAACCCACTCTCTGCTCCATTCTCTCCCTTCTGTTAACCACATTTTATTTCAGGGAGTAAACCTACAGCCCCACTGCACGGACAGACTCCAAGGCAGTGGGAAGTGGGTTCCAGATTATCCACACACCTGTCAGCAAATACCAGGACCTGCAGATAGATTTTGAATCACAGCTCCCCACTTAAGTAAATCTCAAAACTGCAAAAAGGACCACCCCCAACCTATAGTGCAACTCCAGAATTGAACAAAGGAAGAGGGCATACATAAAGAATAAGACATTGAACAAACAGAAGTAAAACCAATCCCTTTACCCATGAATAACAGAATTAAAGAAGACAGTGATGTGGAGGGAAGGAAAAAGTAGGGAGGGAGAAAAAACCGCACAAATGAAGAAAAACCAAAAGAAGAATATAGGCCTCACACAGACCCCTGGGAGATCAGACACTGAGAAAACAGATTCTTGAACACAAACAATGAAGAGCCCCCAGAATGACTGCTTACATGCAACAAACTCAGACATCAAGATATTAATGAAGAGAATTTAAAAAATTGAGGAGAGATAAGAGGAAAATAGGAAGGAGCTGATGTCAGAAATGACAGCAGTAAAGAGTACTGTGATGGAAATGAACAACAGACTAATAAGCATGGAAAGCAGAATCAACCGAGCATAAGAAAGAATCTCAGAGCTCGAAGACCAAAACACAGAACTAACCCAAACTGTCAAAAGCATAGAAAAGGAGCTCAAAAAGACAGAACAAAACCTGCAAGAGATGAATGATCACTTCAAGAGACCAAACCTAAGAGTAATTGGGCTTCCTGACCCAGAGAGAGAAACAGAAGCCACACTGGAACAAACATTTCATGAAAACATTCAAGAAAACTTCCCTCATCTCATCAAGGATGAAAAAATTCAAACACAAGAGATTCAGAGAACCCCTGCAAGACAACAAATGAGAAGACCAACTCACAGACACATAATAATTCACCTAAACAAAGTAGCTATAAAAGAAAAAATCCTAAAGGCAGCAAGAGAAAAAAGTCAGACTACCTACCAGGGAAAACCAATTAGAATAGCAGCAGATTTATCCACAGAAACCCTTCAGGCTAGGAGAGCCTAGAGCCCTATCTTCAAAGTTCTAAAAGAGAAACAATTTCAACCAAAAATAACCTACCCAGCCAAACTAAGCTTCATTAGTGAGAGAGAATTGAAATCTTTTCCAGACATCCAATCCCTAAGAACCTACGCTGCCACCAGACCACCTCTACAAGAAACACTTAAGAAAGTACTGAACACAGAAGAAAAAGAAAAAAGAACAACAGCATTCTTCACAAGAGTATAGGCAAAAGATTAAAAACACACATGAACCAACTCCAAAACCCAAAGAAAGACAACAAACAAACAGGAACAACTCTGTAAGAACTTTATGACAGGGATCAACTCTTGCATTTCAATTATTAGCCTAAACGTGAATGGACTAAATGCACCACTGAAAAGACATAGAATGGCAAAATGGATAAAATATCATCAGGCAACAATCTATTGCCTTCAAGAGACTCACCTCACTAGAAAGGACACCCACAGACTCAAAGTAAGAGAATGGGAAACAAACTTTCAGGCGAATGGAATACAAAAGAAAGGAGGAGTAGCAATCTTAATTTCAGATAAAATACCCTTCAAGCTATTAAAACTCAAAAAAGATACAGAAGGCCACTACATAATGATAAAAGGCTCAATCCATCAACAAGAAATATCTATCCTAAACATATATGCACCCAACATAGGTGCACCAACTTTCATAAAGCAACTTCTAGGAAAACTAAAGAAAGATATTGACTCTAACACCATCATAACTGGGGACTTTAATACCCCACTCACAACCCTAGACAGATCATCAGGACAAAAAATCAGCAAGGAGATCCGGAACCTCAATGTGACTGTGGACCAAATGGACTTAATTGATACCTACAGAACACTCCATCCAAAGACCACAGAATACACATTCTACTCATCACCACATGGAACATACTCTAAGATCGACAACATACTCGGCCATAAATCAAGCATAAGCAAATTTAAAAGGACTGAAATTCTACCATGCACCTTCTTGGACCACAGTGGAATAAAAATAAACATTGACACCAACAAAGTCCCCCCAAAACCCACAAAGACATGGACACTAAACAGCATGATGCTAAGCAACTCCTGGGTCAATGATGAAATCAAAACAGGGATCAAAAGATACCTGGAAACAAATGAAAATGAAGAAACATCTTACTAAAATCTCTGGATGCCCTGAAAGCTGTAGTAAGAGGGGAATTTATATCCTTACAAACACACATGAGGAAAATGGAAGGAACAGAAATTCACAACCTAACAAGCTACCTAAAGAAGTTGGAAAAGCAAGACCACAAAAACCCTAATTTCAGCAGAAGAATCCAGATCACCACAATAAAAGCCTAAATCCAGGACATAGAAGACAAAAATATAATACAAAAAATCAATGAAAGAAAAAGCTGGTTCTTCGAAAGGATAAACAAGATTGATAGTCCCCTAGCTAGACTGACCAAGAAAAAACGAGAAAAAATCCAAATAAGCAGAATCAGAAACACAAAAGATGAAGTCACATCTGACCCTGAAGAAATACAAAAGATCATTAGAGACTACTACGTACACTTGTATGGAAACAAACTTGAAAACCTTAAGGAAATGGAGGACTTTCTGACATCACTCAACCTACCTAGGTTGGAGCAAGAAGAAATTGAGACCCTAAATAGACCAATGACAACCAAGGAAATCAACTATGTAATAAGAAAACTTCCTGGAAAAAAAAGCCCTGGTCCAGATGGCTTTCCAGCAGAATTCTACAAGACATTTAAGGAGGAGCTGATACCAATCCGAATGAAGGTATTCCAGGCGATTGAAAAAGATGGAACTCTCCCCGAATCATTTTACGAAGCCAACATCAGATTGATACCCAAGCCAGGTAAAGATCCAACAAAGAAAGAGAACTACAGGCTAATATCTTTGATGAACATAGATGCTAAAATTCTCAATAAGATCCTAGCAAACCGGATTCAGCAATACATCTCAAAAATCATCCACCATGACCAAGTAGGCTTCATTCCTGGGATGCAAGCCTGGTTCAACATTTGTAAAACCAAAAATGTAATTAAATACATCTACAGATGTCAAAACAAAAACCACATGATCATATCATTAGATGCAGAAAAAGCTTTTGATAAAATCCAGCACCCCTTCTTGATAAAAACCCTTGAACATCTAGGCATACGGGAAACATACCTCAAAATAGTAAAAGCCATCTATGAGAAACCCACAGCCAGCATACTCCTAAATGGACAAAAATTGGAACCAATTCCCTTGAAGACAAGGATGCCCACTCTCGCCCCTCCTATTCAACATAGTATTGGAAGTCCTGGCTAGAACAATCAGAGAAGAGGAGGCAAACAGGGACATCCAAATAGGAAAAGAGGAAGTCAAGTTATCTCTCTTTACAGATGATATGATTGTGTACCTTGAAAACCCAAGAGAATCTGTCAAAAGCCTCCTTACATTGATAAAGGCCTTTGGCAAAGTCTCAGGATACAAAATAAATGTACAAAAGACAATCGCATTTCTCTACACCAATAATAAACAAACAGAAACCCAAATAAAAATCACAATTCCATTCACAATAGCCACAAAAAAATGAAATACTTTGGCATCTTCCTAACCAGAGATGTGAAAGACCTTTACAATGAAAATTACAAAACACTGCTCAAAGAAATCAAAGATAACACAAACAAGTGGAAAAGTATCCCATGCTCATGGATTGGAAGAATCAACATTGTGAAGATGTCCATCTTACCTAAGGCAATCTACAAATTCAATGCAATACCCATGAAATTACCAGCAATATTCTTCTCAGACCTAGAAAAAACAACACAGGAATTCATATGGAAACACAAACGTCCAAGAATAGCCAAAACAATCCTCAGCAAAAAAACAAAGCAGGTGGTATCACATTACCAGACTTCAAACTTTTCTATAAAGCTACAATCATCAAAACAGCTTGGTATTGGTACAGGAACAGGCATATAGATCAATGGAATAGAATTGAGATTCCAGAAGCAAAACCTCAATTTCTCAACCAACTCATCTTCGATAAAGCCCCCACCACCTACCACTGGGGAGAGGAGAACCTATTCAGGAAATGGTGCTGGGAAAACTGGCTGACCACATGCAGAAGATTGAAACAGGACCCCTATCTATCCCCATGCACAAAGGTTAACTCCAAATGGATCAGAGACCTAAATGTAAAACCTCAAACCATAAGAACCTTAGAAAAAGAAGGAAATACCCTCATGGAAATCGGAACTGGCATCCAATTCCTGAACAAAACCTGAAACCCACAGGTCGTAAGAGAGAAGATAGACAAGTGGGACCTTATTAAACTGACAAGCTTCTGTAAAGCCAAAGAAACCATCAAGAGAGCAGGGAGACAGCTTACAGACTGAGAAAAAGGATTTGCCAACTCCAGGTCTGACAAAGGCTTAACATCTTGGATCTACAAAGAACTCAAACGTGCTGAAAAGAAAAAAACAAACAACCCCATTATAAAATGGGCAAAAGATATGAACAGACCCTTCACAAAAGAAGACATCCGAGCAGCCAACAAACACATGAAGAAATGCTCAACCTCACTAATCATCAGGGAGATGTAAATCAAAACCACACTGAGATACCACCTAACTCCAGTCAGAATGGTCATTATCAACAACTCAAAAAATAACAGCTGCTGGAGAGGGTGTGGTGAAAAGGGAACACTTCTGCACTGTTGGTGGGAGTGTAAACTAGTGCAACCTCTGTGGAAAGCAGTGTGGCAATTCCTAAAAGTTCTAAAAATCGACCTTCCATACGACCCTGCAATCCCCTTACTGGGAATATACCCTGAAGACCTCAAATCACTCTATAAAAAAGATACCTGCACACGTATGTTTATCGCAGCATTGTTCACAATAGCAAGAACCTGGAACCAACCATGCTGTCCATCAAAAGAGGACTGGATTTAAAAAATGTGGTACATATACACGATGGAATACTACACAGCCATAAAAAAGAACAAAATCGTGATTTTCGCAGCAACCTGGATGGAACTAGAGTCTATAATACTGAGTGACCTCTCACAGAAACAAAGATCCGAGTATCACATGTTCTCACTCATATAATGGATCTTGAACATCCAATGTAATACTATAAGAAAACGACTGATGGTACTGGGAAACTATGGGGGAGGGGATGGAATTAACAGTAGCATATATCTGTCTGGGGACGGGGGAACACCTCTTATCAACAGGGTGCCTGAATGAAATGTAATTGTACACCTAACCCTTAACTGTACCCTACAAATCCATAATAAAAAATATTGATAAAAAAAAAAAAAGATGCCAGTTGTGGAATTTAGGGTTCATCCTAATCCAGTATGACCTCATCTTTACTTGATAACCTCTGCAAAATCCTTTTTTACAAATAAGGTCACATTTACAGGTACTAGAGATTATAACTTAAATGTGTCCTTTGCGGGGAGGGGGGCAGATCGTTCAACTTAACTCTAGCAGTTTAGACCAAGATAGCAGCAGCGGATGTAGAAAGGTATGTTTTGATTCTCAATCTATTTTGAAGACAGAGCTAATAATAGTCTCCGAAAGATTCAATGTGGGGCATAAAGGGAAAAAAGAAGTAAAAGTTGACTCTCCAGTTTTTGTTCTGGGAGTATGAAGGGGTGGAGTTGCTGCCATCAACTAAAATAGGGAAGGATTGAGTGGTGGAGTGGTAAGCAGAGATTGAGGGCTCTCTGGTCTCTGCCTTAAACTAAGTTTGAATAAATTAAGTTGTCAAGTCCAATTAGACATCAAAGTAGAGGATGAATAAGCAGTTAACTTCTGTTTTCTAATTTTTATATATTTCCTATAACCCACCCAGAATGAAGCACAACCAATGTCTTAATAAGTGGTAGATGTATTAATGATTGAATGAATGACTACAGATAGAGAAAAACACAGTTAAAAGTAGTATATTGGGCAACCCTCTTTTGGGTCCCCTTTCACTGCCAGGAACTTTCCTATTTTCTGATAGATTCCTATTTACTCACTAAAAAAACAAAAACAAAAACAAAAAAAAGTGGTATATCTTTTTTGAAAAACTTAGAATGAAAATGGTACCTATAAAGTACAGAAACTAACATTTTATACCCTTTTTAATTTGTAAGTTGTTTTTCACACGGCTTATTTTAACTATGTTCCTGAAGTAGGTGATCTATGTATGTTATAACGATATCTATTCTACAGTGAAAAAAATGGAGAATTAGAGAAGTTAAATCACTTAGTCAAGCTCACCCAGAGAGAAAAAAGAATAGGAATTCAACTCCAGCCTCTGACTCCAAATCCCAAGCACTCTTTGCTACCTAGCGTTCTCAAGGATGTGGATTCTGATGGAGAGATTGGGAGACCCATTCCCACCGACATTCAGATATTTATGTCAGACGAAGAGTAAGATTATTAACTTAGTTTGTAGCAGGTAGTTTTCAGGTTATATTTTTTGACTGCCAAATCTCTTTTAACTTGAAATAGGTGACAAAGTTTGGAAGTCACTTTCCCAAACACATACCCCACATCTCTTCTGTAAAAACTCTAGATGCTCTGTGCTTGTACTCTGACAGTTAAGCAGGGCTGATTGGGGCACAGATTTATGACAAAAAAGAAAATGCTCCCATAATTCTTGGCAAATATAGCAGTTTGGAAATAAAGAAAGTTTCATTTTTAGCTTCAGCTCTCTCACCCACCCTTTGTGAGGCTCCAGGTGGGGCACAGTTGTTCTGGGTCACAGATTTGACACAAGTAAAATGAGGAGATCTGTGTTGATGGTCTCAAGGCAGCACAGCATGATGGTTTAGAGTGAGCATGGGCTCTGGATTCAGACAAATGGGTTCAAATCCTGACTCACCACCTACTAGCTATGATACACAGGACAATAACCATCTTTTAGCCTTCATTTCCTCATCACTAAAACAAAAACGACATCTATTTTACATCATTGTTGTATGGATTTACTCAGAGAATGTACATAAAGTCTTTAGCACAGTGCCTGGCAAATTGTCAGAGGTCAATCTAGTTAGTTATTAGGTCAATCCAGTTAGCTATTATTATCATCGTGAGCTTATTTTGCATGTTTACTCTTTAGAAAGTGTGTGGTATCTACATAGCAGGTGCAAATCAGGTAATGCAGTTGAAAGACTATGACCATGATGCCTATTTTCTCTGATTTACTGCCTCACCCATGACCTGTACTTTTCCTGTTCTGTGTCTTGGTTTATTGATATTTAAAATGGGCAACATTCTATTTCCTGCTTTGCTTACAAACAAGCAGGAGAATTTAAAACTGCTATATTCCTTACTGCAGCTAGATTTAGTTTTCTTGAAAGATCTTTTATCATTTTATTAGGAGGAAATAAATATGAAAAATCAACTAAGTGTTAAGCAAGACAAATTGTGGCATCGGAAAATAGGCAAAGCTATTTCTAGCAATAAAATGTCATTGTAATTAAGAACTGTTTAAGAAAGTACAGGCTATTTCCAGCAACATACAGATATAGATGCCCTGGGTGGCACCTTGCTTTCTCTTATAATGAATAACACTGCTACTAAGGAGAAAAAAAAAATCTTAACATGAGTGGGAAACAAGAGATACATTTAGGCTGGCACCTGATTCCTGAGCTGCAACTGTTTGCTCAATGGTGGGTTGAGGATACAGGGTTGGAGGTTTCCTAACAGTGGCTCACTACAGAAGATCGTGCGTGCTCCTATACTAGGCAAGTTAAGTACATGTTGTGCATCCCTAATCTGAAAATTTGAACTCTGTAAGGCTCCAAAATGCTCCAAAATTTGCTACAAGTAGAAAGTTTCACACATAAGTACTTAACACACACTTTGTTTCATGCACAAAACTATTAGAAATTTTGTATACAATTACTCTAAGGCTATGTATCTAAAACATTTATGAAACAAAAATGAATTCTGTGTTTAGACTTGGGTCCCATCCCCAAGAAGACTAACTATTTATCCACAAATTTCCCAAATTCAGAAAAATTCGAAATCTGATGCACCTTTAGTCCCAAGCATTTCAGATGAGGGATACTCAAGCTGTATGGTCTTTTGGCTCCAACTGACATTGTCTACTTCTCAGAATTCGGTGAATGTTCTGTGTTTATTACGATGTTTTGGAGTTGGTCCTCAATCAATGTTTGTTGAGTGAGCAATGGAAAATAATCCAGCTTATTTGAGTTCTGTGCTTTATTTGAATCTCAGATAAAGCATCACTATGAACTGCCTTCTATCAGAGTTTCTCATGCACAGGCCATTTTCAACCCAGATTGGAGAAGGTAGCAGATGAGGCTTAGTCACCTTAGAATCCCAAGTACCTTGCATAGAGTAGGGACCCCATATATATTTTTGCAATTACATGGGATCAGATGGCTTCTAAACTCCTTCAGAGTGACCCCGGGGGAGTTGAAACCTAAACTTTCCATCTGCCATCACAAGTTGATCCATCAAGAGTTGCTCTGTGTTCCCTTGTCAGTGCTCATCCAGAGATTTCCGGGGTACCTTTTCCTACAAGGCAGGCCAAGGGGTGTGCAGATGACCCAGGAATGACTGCCTTCAAAGAACTCACTGACTTAAGGGAAAGAGAAACACAGGAGATGGAGCAAAATGCGATCATGCAGCGCAAAGAGATAAAACCAAGAGCTAGGGGAGACGGTTATACCAAAGCAATCTGTCACTTTTTAAAAAGGATTTTTATTGAACTTTTCAAAGGTAAAGAGATGAGATTTTTCACTTATAAAGGGTGTATGGCCTTCTGTTCATGACGCAACTTAGCCTGACTCTCCACTTTGGCAATACTTAAGACAGAAGAAGACGAGAACTAGCCACATTGAAAACTCATACTGAAAGAAAGCCTGTGGAAGGAATCTAGGATCATTTTCCACCTTATCCAAGATCAATGGAGCTGCTTTAGAATAATCAGTTAAGAAAATCTATACCAACATTTGACTTCTTGAAGCACGCTTCTCAATTATAGAAAAATGGTGGAAAGAACTGTTGTTCCATACTGGCCGTCACTTGGTTCAAGACCCAGAATCTTCACCAAATATGAAACTGGTGAACCTTGGGTGCATAACTAAAGCTTTAGAAGACCCTCCTTGCTCCCACTTTTCAATATTCATTTATAAACAACCTCCATAAAAAGTCTGACTAGCAAAGAATGGTAGGGACTTGTTTTTGTCATACTATGTCCTGGAAAATATGGCGCCCACAAAGGTAGGAAAGTCCTAGGAACAATGCATGCAAGAGTTTGTGGTTTTCCAAATGCTGTGTTCCTTCAGAACATCAAGATCAGACAGCATTTGTGGGAGAGGATGTCAGCCCCATATAACAGAACCATACTAGATGCATAGTTATTCAACATTAGAAACTTAGCTGCAAGTCAGAAACAACCAGAAAAACTTAGGAGAATTTGCTAATCATTCAAAGGGATGATGAGAGAGACAAAAGAGAGCCGTATAACCTGTCTACAGGAATATGCATGATTCCAAATATCTCTCCTTATTTGAGGTTAACTACACAGGATCTAAAACCCACCAAGGGGCCCATGAAAAACTACTGCAGAACGATGGAAAGCAAAAGTCATCCTGAAGACTTGGAAGAAAGACTTCTGATGATAATTTTATACAGAGCTCAAAAAAAAAAAAATTTAGAATATCATGTGAATCATTAATAGGATACTAGAATGTCTAGTCTAGATAGGAGCAGAAAGTTATAAAGAGAATAAGGCAAGATAAAAACAGGATGAAGTAAAAAGATTGTGAGCTAAGATGACAAAGAAGCTGAGTAATATCATTGTAATTGCAAGGAGACTAAAACTGTAATAAGATCTTCAAAATGTGTATTGGGGATAGAAGAAACAAACTTATAAGTATTGAAATTAAATCAGTTGGGTGGAGAACACTCTTGAAAAAGCTCTCTAAGGATACATAAGAAAAATATAGGCCTGGGGGTGGGGAAGCACATAGCATCAATAAGGGTACCTCATCTCAAACCAGGCAAAGTGGGGAGCAAAGGGAGGGTCAAACTACACCTGTGTGATGACCAATTATCTGTCTAATCCTGAATTGTATCCCACATCTTTAAAATAAAAAATACATGTTAAAAAGAGAAAAATACAGACATCAAAGGAAAAAAGAGTTCAGGTGTGGTGGCTCATGATTGTAATCTCAACATTTTGGGAGACTGAGGAGGGAGAATCCCTTGTGGCCAGGAGTTCAAGACCAGCTTAGGCAACATAGCAAGATCCCGTATATACTTTTAAAAAAGTTAAAATAAAAAAAGATGAAGCTGGGCTTGGTGGCTCAGCCTGTAATCCCGTGCCTTTGGGAGGCTGAGGTGAGTGGATTGCCTGAGCCCACGGGTTCAAGACCCGCCTGGGCAGGCGAGACCTCATCTCTACAATAAATAAAAAAATTAGCCGGGCGTGGAAGTGCACGCCTGTAATTCCGGCTACTCGGAAGGCTGAGGTGGAAGGTTTGCCGGAGCCCAAGGTGGTATACAGGGAGAAGAAAAAAATCATAGAAATCTCAAGGAGCATGCATTGCTAAAACTGTGCATCAGGGTAGGAAATACTTGGAGGTAAAAGAAAACATTCAGAAGTGAGAAAAGCATGGATCAGCATAATAAAAATAATGAGTAACAGTAGTAATAAAGAGTTCTTAAGCATGTACTATGTGGGGCATTTGTCTAAATACTTTATTAATATAATTTCTTTAATGCTCATAACCTTACAAAATTATTATCTTCACTTTACAGGTAAGAAAACTGACTCACAGACAGTTTTGGTGACTTTCTCAAGGTTAAAGATGCAAATTTCAAAGCCAGGATTTGTTGTTAGGTAGTCTGGTTTCAGGCCCATGCTCCTAACCACCACCCTATAATAATGAAAAAAGTACACATCTAGATAAATCTCAACAAACATTTATAGTTACTCAGGTAAAGAAAAAAGATCCAGCAAAAATATTCAGGCAAAAACAAACAAACAAACAAGCAAACAGAAACAAGTAATTTACAAGGAAAAAATAAGCTGACCTAGCATTGCTGAAATTTCAGGAAAACAACCACACACATACTGAAGATCAGGTTGTATTTTTTTGACCTAGGTTGACATTTCTAAGATTCCAACTTATGAAAATAATCTCAAAAAACTCCAGAATTATCTTTTTGGAGAGTGTAGTACAGGCTTCTCCCAATAGGTAAGTGTTCTAGGAACCCATCTGCATCATTGTACCAGCTAGTGTTGTTGTGAGAGGCTGCGTTCAGCTTCAATGAATTTTGGCAGGAGGATTCTTTCAATGCATTTTCATTTCATGATAGGTGATTTACAAGTGCACCTATCCTGACTGTACTAAGCGCTCAGTAGTTTTTTACCCAAATTGGCATGATCCCCATACCCTATTCTTCCTCTTCACCCCATCTCACCTGAGCAACTTTTTTTTTTGTTTCCCCAGATGAAAAAAGTCCTCAAAGGGAAATGTTTTGTTGATGTGGAAGAGGTGAAATTAAAAAATGGCAGAAGCATTAAAAGGCATCAAAATTGACAATTTCAAAAACTATTTTGAACAGTGGAAAAAGCATCTTGATAGGTGTATTGCAGCAAATGGAGAGTACTTTGAAGGTGATGTTTATTTATTTTTTAGATTTTATGTGCTCATTTTTAAAAATTTTATTTTATAATAGAGATGTGGGGTACTAGTAAGGATTAGCTATATAAGTAGGCTGCATTCAGGTGAAGTTTGGGCTTCTAATAGGCCCTCACCCCTCCAGTAATTGACCAAGTACCCTATGTGTTATCACATGTTCCCACCTTCCTCCCTTCCTTTCTCCCTCCTTCCCCAAGCAAAGCCCAGCGACTGCTGACCTCTCCCTTGTGCTAATGTGAATATTGTTTAGGTTCCACTTTTGAGTGAGAAAATGTGATATTAAGTTCTTTGTTCCTATGGTAGATCACTTAGTATGATGGTCTACAACTCCATCCAATTTGCTGTGAAGACCATGATTTTGTTCTTCTTTATGGCTATGCAATACTGTATCATGTATATGTACCACATTTTCTTTATCCAATCCACTTTCAGTGAGTAGAAGGGTTAGTTTCATGTTTTTGCTACTGTGACTAGAGCAGCAATAAGCAAGCATGTGCTTTTTTTTTTTTTTTTGTAGAACAATTTATGTTCCTTTGTGTATATTCCCAGGAGATGGATTGCTGGGTTGTATGGCAGGTCAATTTCTAGTTCTTTTAGGAATCACTACACTGCTTTCCATAGAGGTGGAACTAGGTTGCACTCCCACCAACAGTGTAAAAGTGTTCTTCTTTCTCTGCACCAATGCCGGCATCTGTTGTTTTTTGACTTACTAATGATAGACATCCTTACTGGAATTATGTGGTCTGCTCATAGTTTTGATATACATTTTTCTGATGATTGGTGAGGCTAAGCATTTTTTTCAAGTGTCTGTTGTCTGCTTGTATCTCATTTTTTGAGAAGTGTCTGTTCATGTTCTTCACCTGTTTTTAAATGGGGTTGTTTGGTGTTTTGTTTTGTTTTTCTTTATTTGAGTTTCTTGTAAATCCTTGATGTTAGGTCTTTGACAGATGCATAATTTGCAAATATTTTTTCCCATTCTGTGGGTTGTCTCTTTACCTTCTTGATGGTTTATTTTTCCTGTGCAAAAGCTTTTCAGTTTGATGAAGTTCCACTAGTCTATCTTAGCTTTTATGGTGTTCACTTTGGAAGACTTGGTCAATAATTCATTGTCTACTCCAATGTGCATAAGGGTGTTTCCTGCATTTTTTTCTAGGATTCTTATAGCTTGAAGTTTTACATGTAGGTCTTTGATTCATTTTGAGTTGATTTTTTTATATGGTGATAGATAGGATTCCAATTTCATTCTTCTGCATGTGGTCAGCCAGTTTTCCCAACACCATTTGTTAACTATGGCTTCCTTTCCTCAGTATCTTTTATTGGTGACTTTGTTGAAGATGAATTGGTTGAGTGGCTGTGTGCTTTTGTTTCTGGAATTTCTGTCCTGTTACATTGGTCTATGCTTCTATTCTATACTTAAAAATTGTTAAAATTGGACTTCTTTTTTGGTTACTGTAGCCTTGTAATAAAGTTTAAAGTCAGGAAGTGTGCTACCACCTGTTTGTTCCTTTTGCTGAGAATTGTTTCTGTTTCCATATGAATTTCTTTTTTTTTTCCTGTACTGTCACTTCAAAGTCTGAGAAAAATGATGTTGGTTATTTGATGGGTATTTCATTGAATCTGTAGATTGCCTTGGGTAGGATGGACATCTTGATAATATTAATTCTTTCAATTCGTGAGCATGGGATGTTTCCCCATTTATTTGCATCATCCTTGATTTCTTTGAGCAGTGTTTTGTAGTTCTCATTGTAAAGGTCTCTCGCTTCTCTGGTTAGGTTGATGCCAAGGTATTTCATTTTTTTGTGACTATTGTGAGAAGAATTGTGTTTTTTATTTGGTTCACCAACTTCTTGTTGTGTAAGGAAATGTAAGTGTCTTTTTGCACATTGATTTTGTGATATTTATGATTGTGTGAGAATCAATGTCCTCTCTTAGTTTATTTAGTAGCTGTTTTATAAACTAGGTACTCCTATGTTGAATGCATATATGTTTAGGATAGATATTTATTGCTGGTGGAATGAGCCTTTTATCATTATGTATAGTCCTTCCATGTCCTTTTTAACTTTAATTTTTGATAGTTTGAAGTCTGCTTTGTCTGATATCAGAATAACTACCCCTGCCCTCTTCTGTTTTCTATTTGCCTGAAAGATTGTTTTCCAATCTCCAACTTTGAGCCTGTGGATATCCTTTGCAGTGAGATGAGACTTTCCTGAAGGCAGCAGATTTTTGGATCATGCTTCTTTATCCAGTTTAAGACCCTATGTTGCTTCAGTGGCACATTTAGACTGTTCACATTCAAACTGATTATTGAAATGTGAGAGTTTATTCCTGTCATAGGGATCTTAGGGGGTTGCTTTGTTTCCTTTTTACTTTTGTATTTATATATGTGTGTGTTTTCATTTTGTGAGTGCTCTGTATGCTCTGTTAGCTCTGTGCTTGTCTTGTCTGTACATTTGTGATATGTATGACCATTTCTGTCCCCCCCCTCATGTTCAGCACTTTCTTAAGTGTTTTCTAAAGGGCTTCTGGAGGTGGCATATTCTCTTAGGAATTGAATATCTGGGAAAGATTTTAGTTCTCCATCACTGACAAAGCTTAGCTTGGTGAGATAGGAAATTCTTGACTGGACTTGCTTCTCTTTAAGAATGTTAAAATTAGGACACCAGTCCCTTCTGGCTTGTCATATTTCTGCAGATAAGTGTGGAATGATTCTGATGGGTCTTCCCCAGTGAGTGTCTGACCTTTCTTTTGTGCTGCCTTTAGGATTTTTTCTTTCATGCTTATTTTGTGGCGACAGATGACTATGTGTCTTGGGGGATGGTCTTCTCATGTGATACATTGTGGAAGTTCTCTGAATCTCTTGTACTTGAATGGTCACACCTCTGGTGAGATGTGGGAAATTTTCTTGAATGACCTCATGAAACACTTGTTCCATGGTGTTCTCCATTTTCCTTTTTGCTTCAAGGATACCAATCAGGTGTAGATTTGGCTTCTTGACATAGTCTCACATCTCTCAGAGGCTTTGCTCTTCTTTTTGCACTTTTTTTTCTCCCTCCCTCCCTGTTCATGTTTTTGACAGACTGGGTTAGGTTCATATTTTGGTCTTCAAGCTCTGAGATTCTTTCCTATGCCTGGTTGATCCTACTTCCTATGTTTGTTACAGTGTTTTTAATTTCCATGATGAAGTTTTCAATTTCCATTATTTCAGCTTTTTTGAAATTGGCCAACTCCACTTTTACTTCCTATATGACATTGGCAAGTTTTGCTTCTAATTTCTCTTGGTTCCTTTCCATTTTTGCCATCTAATCGCTGATTTCTGTGGCTGTCATCTGAGGCAGGTCATTCTGGAGGGTTTCCATTATTTGTGCTCTGACAGTTGCTTTTTTAGGCACAGTCTCTTTAGGAATCTGGGGGCTGCCTGTATCTTTTTGTTGTTGATTTTTCCTCACTTGTGGCAGGCTTCTTATCAATTGCTATAATTCCACTTATTTTGTTGCTCTGAAGCTAGTCGATGACCCTCTGTTCTAGGGTCTTTTCTGAGGTTCAATCTACCTCACTCAGTGAGAGTGGGTGGAGCATTCCCTTTGGCTCCTTACTCCACTCCACCTTGTGGCAGATTTCTGTCACTGCAGAATTTTCTCTCCCCCTCCTAAACAAGTCTGACCAACTTTCAGGCCCTGCTGCTGGGACTCTGGAAAGAGCAAGTGGGGGGTGGTGGGTCTCCTGTTTGTTGTCTGCAGTCCACATCCCAGAAGTCTTCCTACTGAGAAAGCAGTGGAGCAGGTGTCCCTCATGTCTTTACCTCCCTGCTCAAGTCTGCACTTCGCTTCTGAAACAGAGCGAGCTATCTGCTGTGGAGTAGGTGGCAGGTTCTGCCTTGCAGGGATGCCAGAATTGGAGGTGGCTCCTCCTGACCTGGCTGAAAAGACGTCCACCAGCTGCTGGTCTGCCGGGTTCAATCTGCAGGTGGGCCTTCCCCACCTGTGAGTCAATGCTCATGATGACTGACCCAACACAGGTTCTTTCTTCCCCTCTTTCACTTGGGTTGCAATTTGCTTGCCACTGTGTCCTGCCCTGCCTGGGACTCCTCTCATATGGGGCTGATGACCTGCTCATGGCTGGGAAGAAGTGAACTATCCCAAAGCATCTTAGGTACACTCATCCACTTTTGATCTCTGGGCAGGGCTTCAGATCTAGTGCAAGCCTGGCACATGATAGGGGATGGGATGCCCGAATTCCTGCATCTACCATCACTTTCCGGTCTCTTTGTGTTCAAAGAGACCTCTGTTGGGTGCAGGATATGTCACCCATCCAAACATATTTGAGGTGACTCTGTCTGTCTTCAGCTGGGTCCCTACTCTCTGCCTTGTTCAGCAAGAGAGACACTGGTCTGCTGCTCCATTGTGGCCATTTTGGCAGCTCCATCAATTTTATGTGTTTAAAGGATTTGCTCTACCTCTCTTGTTCTGTGACAAGCCAGAACATGTTGTATTCAAGAATTTTTTTGAGCCAAAGGCTGAAGTGGAAAAGGTCTCTTGACACAATTGTTTGACAACATCTTTTGAGGAGGCTGGGAGAAATGGGCCAAAGTGAGCACAGAAAACCCAGGCTGCAGGACCACCTGAAGTTTAAATATGTAAGAATAAATTTATATTTAAATTGATAAAAACACAATATTTTTATGAATAAATTCTGTTTTTTGTTCTCCCCACAATTATGTGAGTTGTGAAATGGCCACAATTCATGTAAAAATGATATTTACCACTGTTACTTGTAATAGCATATCTCCAGAGATAAATGCCACACAGATGTAGACATAAAAATAGATAGAGTTAAGTAAACCATTGTTGACATGTATGAGAAAATTATTATACAGTCATTTAAATTATGTTTGAAAGACTTAATAGTGTGGAGAAATGTCTGTGGTAGCATGTGAAAAGGAAGAGCAAGAGCTAGACCACTGCATATAATTTGATCCCAATTTATATTATAAAAATATGTATTAGCAGTGGCTATTTCTGAATGGTCAGATTTTGGTCTACTTTTTGCTTTACTTCTAAACTGTTCTAAATTTTATAAAATTTACATAATAATAATGCATGGCTTTAATATTAGAAAAAAGAGAAACACTCTTTGTAAAAGATTCATAGCAAATATCATCCTTACTAAGTAAGGAGGGGGTCAATGATGCCCATCAGGGCCTTTGACCTAGAGTTCTTGGTTGAAGCACCGACTCTGCCCTTGTTTGCTGGAGAACTTTATGTCTTGTTCATAACCTTCTATACCTGAAAAATGGTTTCTCCTGGAAAAAGGGGCACTATTGTCTTTCTTACTTACCATTTTCCCAACCAAAAGAATCCAATGGAAGTGATTTGTAATTTGTTGGCTCCATGCATACATATATTTAGGAAACATCTGTTGTCATTTTAGGGATTCCAGTACCCTCTGAATACTCTCCTTGTGTTTGAAGAATTCTCCATCTTCTGAGTCTGTACTTCTCTAAGACAGACTCTGGAAATTCACTTTCTAAACTTTTCTTGCAGTAGGACCATAGGCAAGTGGCCTGGGTTTGGCTAATCACATGCCCCCATTTGAGACTTGGATTGGAAGTGAGTGACACAAAACAGCAGGCACAGAGAGAAACTACTTCTCATGAGGGCAGTTGCAACACAGGAATCCAGCTTCCAGGGATAGCAGAGGAAGAGGCTCCAGGTAGGGCCCATCAGCAAAACAGGCTGCTGAGAACATGTCCTCATTTATAACACTGGAGTGTCTACCCCAGCAGTCAGAAGTTTAGTGGGGACTTTTTTTCCTGTTTGTGTAATCTCCATGCCTGTGGATTACCTAACAGAATTTAATAAATTGATTTTATATTTAAACCAGCTAGAATGGACTCTGTTATTTATAGCTAAAAACCTGACTCAGATATAGGCCTTGGTTCCTGCAAATCTGGATTTAAGTTCTGTTCTGGTTACTTATCAACAGAGTCACAAACTCTAAGAATCTGGTTCTGAATATGGCATCTCATTAAATGAGTGCAGTAACCCTATGAGATAGAACCTGTCTTCTCCAAAGACTATGCTCATACTCCACAATGGCAATCCCAATGTTTTACTTATTCTCAATTTAAAGTCACCCTGACAGCTTTCTCCAGTTCCCTTTCCATTTGCAAAGATGTGCAAGTTTGTGTCATGGGGTAGCAGTGACCAGAATCTTAGAATTTGGAGACTGAATAGGATGAAAGCCATCTTCTTTCTCAATCATTCGTCTGATATATAGGAAGTCAACACTGGGAACTTGTATATTGACAATATGTTTCCAAGCAGTCCAAACAGCTGAACTTCTCCTTGGGCTGCTTGAACGTGGAGCAAAATTTAAAGTTAACCAGTTGTTTTGTCTACATGTCACCTAGTTTGAGTGTTCCTTTGATAAATGAACTGAAGTGATTACCGGTAGAGAAGCACTTTCCAAATACCCATTCCAGAATACAGTAGTCATAACTATCTTGTGAGTCATTCTCCTGAGAAGAACTGGACTGGTCCTTCATTTCTGTCCTTGACTGACAAGGTGATATCTACCAGTTTGCACAGAATCAGTAAGAGAACCAAGCTTGATGATAACACAAACTGTATTATCCAAATGGTTTTGAATTGAAACTTTAAGCAGTTTCTCAGTGCAAATAATTGACTAACTTGCCCAAAATCTAGAAAACTTCTGCCTTAATTTTTTTTTTGTATATTGGGAAGTATATGGGTCTCTCTGAATCGTCCTTTGCTCTGGTAGTATTTCACACTAAGTGTAAAACTGAGGCCCCACCCTTCTGTTTACTTAATAATTTTTACTGTGGGCTCTTGTTTCCTGGCTGAAGGCCCCTAGTCAGTGACCACATCTTGCTTTCAGAGCTCATGGTTTTTCTCATTTCATGAATGTGGGTTGACAAGATAGCACTTGGCACCATGCAGAGGTGCTGAGGGCAAAGAAAAGGCTTTGTTTGCCACAGGCTGAGCTCAGACTCAGAAGCCCTCCAGTGTCTGAATTCCAGTCATCGACAATGGCCATTCCCAGCCATTCTTACCATCCCAGGGAAGGTCTGCACCGTTGTGAGGCAGCAGTTCTGGGGTTGGGATTTATGAGTGGGATCTTGCTACCCAGGGAACTATTGCGTTTCATCTTACGTTCAGCCATCAATAGAAGCACTTTTACACATATGCACTCACGCACGCATGCGCGCGCGCGCACACACACACACACACACACACACATACACACACAGATTAAACAGTGCTGGGCTGCTGATGTAGGAGGCCACTGAAATGTAGACAAGATTATCTTCAATGACTTCTCCCCTCTCCCTCTGCGTTCAGACTTGGCCTACAACCCTAAGTGGTACTCCCCAGGCCTTTAGGGCTCTCACGCACTGCTCTTCACTTGGCAAATCAAAACCTCCTCCAACTGTTGAAAAATCGTGCACACTGAAACATTCAGACTTGCTCACTCCAACTCCCCCTGTGAGCTGCTGTGCTTCCTATCACTCTTCCTCATTCACAATCACCTGCACACCCGATGTACCTCTCCTTCTCCAGCACTACTCTGTTATTATTGCTGGTGACTTTGGAATTCACACTGTGACCCATCTTCCATTTTGGTTTCTCAGCTCCTTGGGTTAAGTGAGCATTTCTCCCCTTCACTCCTGTCACCCATTCATGTGGTCATGTCTAGATTTTTCTATGACCAGAGACAGTTTCAATTCTAAATTCTTCAATGAAAACTTTTAACTTACTCTTTGTCCTTCCAGTACTTTTAGGCTAATACTCCTCCAACAATACTGTGACCTCATTTTTATGAACTGTCACTGCTTTATGCCCTTTTATCTGTACTCAGACCAAATCCCAATAATCTCCCATAAAACATTCCTTTCCTTCTGAGTCCCACTCTCCTCATGTCATACTTACCTAGAAAACCCCAACTATATTACACCAAAATAACCCTTAAATGTACATTAGCTCCTGAGCAGATAACTTTTGCAGGAGAAAATATGGCAACCGTGGTAACTGAACTCACTTCAATTCTATAATCACAAATCTCAGATAGGCACTCAGTATGGCAAGATCATTTTATACTCTTATCTAGTAAGTGAACTTTCCTACTCTTTAAGATAAAGACTTCAAAGTTCTTTTTTTTCTTTAATCTCTGTCGCACCTTCCACTTTCCTCCCTACTCTGTTGACTCTCCTCAGACTTCATAGGGAAAAAAGAATCAACAAGATCATAACAGTCTCACCCTCCCACTACCAATTCTGCCAACTCACATTCCACGTTTCAACCTGTGAAAGTGGAAGGAATGATCATACTTCTGTCAAAGAACACTTCCTGCTGGACAATGGATCTCAATCCTTCTCACCTTCTCATATATGTTGCAGCCAATGTCTTCTTATCTGACACAACTGGAAGCCACAGTTGGTCCATAAGTCAAAAACGCTGGTTAAAACTGGATATCATGAAAATCATTGTAACTAGCTTACACATATTCATTCGTTTGTCAATCTGGTGCAGAACAAAGATTGGAGTTTTGGTTCAACTTCTGCATGTATTGTATCCTCTATAAATTTTAGTTTCAATTTCTTTAAAGCAGAATGAACTTAAAGATACTTAAAGATGATCATAGGGGAGAGTCCTAGATTTTTTACAAATTTTCCCAATCTTTTATAGTTGTCTTGCCCCTAACAATGGAAGAGCTTTTTTTTTTTTTTAACAACTTAGAAAAAAGGGAGTCTCCCCAAATTGTTCAGCTAAATTTCCTTTAAGAAACCTATTTTTATTTATATATTTTTAAATTTTTTGAGTCAAGGTCTTGCTCTGTCACCCAGTCTGGAATGCAGTGGCGTGATCATAGATCACCACAGCCTCCAACTCCTGATCTCAAGCAATCCTCCTGCATCAGCCACCATACCTGGCTATTTAAAAAAAAATTTCTTAGAGACAAGGTCTTGCTATATTGCCCAGACTGGACTCAAGCTCTTAGGCTCAAGTGATCCTCCTGCCTCAGTCTCCCAAAGCATGGAAGTTATATTTGTGAGCCACTGTGCCCAGCAAAACAACTCTTTGTAACATGGTTTCTTTATTTTATATAATAGTTTATTAAATTGCACAATAACATCTACATATAATAATACATATAATAATATGTACATATTACATAAGTAATTAATAATAAATAATTGTTAATACACAACAGTTAATACCATATTATATAGATAATAACTACAATACATATAAGTACATATAAATAACAACATATAAATAAGAACTACAATAGACTGTATTAGGCGCCTAGACCTGCCATAACAAAATATCACAAACTGGGTGGCTTAAGCAATAGAAATGTATTTCTCTGAGTTCTGGAGACTGGAAGACTGAGATCAAGGTATTGGTAGGTTTGGTTTCTTGTAAGGCCTTGACTTTCAGATGGGAGTCTTCTCATATGTCACATGGTCTTTCTCTATGTGTACATACTCCCTTTCTCTTTCTCTTAGAACACCACTCTATTGGATTAAGTCCCCACCCTTGTGAACTCATTTAACCTGAATTACCTCCTTAATCTCCCTATCACCAAATATAGTCACATTGGGTGTTAAGATTTTACATTTTTTGAATTTAAATTTTACATAGAAATTCAAGGATGTTAAAGTTTTTTGTTTTGGGGGGGAAGGCTACAATGCAGTCTGTAACATAGGCTGTAGCAGGTTTAGAAATGGGCACTGTTGCCTCTTTGTAAACAACAGATCAAAGTGCATAGTACACAAAGTGCTTAGTACCTCAGAGTGTGGAATACCAGACAAAGGGACATCAATATGCTTTACAAAATAACCGGAGAAAGGTGATTAATGTAGTCTCAAGTTAAGTGGAGTTTTATTAGGAGAATTTCAAATTTATCTGCATTATCAATTTCTCCCTCTCTGCTAAACGGGTTGCATCTCTGTGCAAATATGCCTTTAAATAATAAGTTAAAAAATTCTAATGAAGCCTTCCTGGATCCTATGTTCTTCTCTACCTACTACTCTGTTTCTCTTCTCTCTCCTCTCCTCCCACAAAAACTGTCCATACTCACCAGATGCACTCCTATTTGCCCTTCTCATGTGTGCCATCCACTCTGATGAGGCATCATTTTTTTTCTCACCTTCAACCCCACTGTAATAAATGGCCCCTCCCGAGGTTATTTATTACTTTCATCTTGCCAAATCCAATGGCATATTTTCTTGTTTCATCTTGAATTCTTTTTTGTTTTTTTTGAGTTGGAGTCTCACTCTGTCGCCCAGACTGGAGTGCAGTGGCCGCTCCTGGGCACTGCAGCCTCCACCTGCTGGGCTCCAGCGAGCCTTCCGCCTCATTGAATTCTTATTGTATGTCTACAGCCAGTTATTTTCCCCTTTTAAAAATATTTCATCTCTGGTTCTGCAATACCATCCCTTATTGTTTCCCCTTCTATCAAATTAGACCTCTAATCTTGGAGTGTCTATGGCTCTCTTTTCCATCCTCTCCTCATCTTTGTTTACATTCTCTCCTTAAGGTGATTCTCATTCCATCCTATGGCTTCGAAACACACCTGTTCATTAGTGATTCTCCCCTGTCTCCTGGCTAGACCTCTTTTCTCATGAAAAGACTTGAAAATGTCCACCCAACATCCCCATCGAGAAGTCTAATAGTCTCCTTAAATGTAAAGGGGCTAAACAGAATTCTTGCTTTCCACTCTCATCTCCAATGCAGAGAAAACATCCTATGCAAGCTTTCTGTGCTCAGTAATGGGGCTGCAATCTAACCAGCTGGTTAATCACATAGGAGCCACTCATGTTTCCCCTTTATCTGTAACATCCCATGTCCAATCCATCAGAATCTACCCTGAGTCCTTCTCCAGAATTTATCCCGATTCCTACCAGTCCTCACTATCTCCATTGCTACCACTCTTGAAGTGACCAGCTCCCTCCTTTGGGTCACTTTCATGTCCTCTAAAGAACTTCGCCTCCATTCTTGCTATATACTCCCTACAGCCCATCCTCTACACAGGAGACAGAATTTTCTTTTTAAAAAATATTTTATTTTAAAGATGTGGGATATAATTCTGGACTAGGTATACAAGCGGACATCTTACAGGGAAAGTTTAGGCCTCCCTGTGGTCCCCACTTTGCTTGGTTTGAGATCAGGTACCCTTATTGATGTTGAATCCCCTCCCCTCCCCACACCCGGCAGTATCCTGCTATGGCTAAATCCTTTTTCATAGTATTATGGTAAATGTTCAAACTATAAGAATCTTAGAAAACACAAGAGATATCCTTATATATGAGTAGGCAACAAATTCCTGATCAAAAACCTCAGATGCCCATACCATGAGGATAAGATAGACAAGTGGGACCTCATTAAACTGAAAAGTTTCTGCAAAGCAAAAGAAACCATCAAGAGAGCAGGGAGACAGCCCACAGAATGGGAAAAATATTTGCCAACTGTATATCAGACTTTTCTTTTAAGAATGTAAATTAGAAGCTGGGTGCTGTGGCTCATGCCTGTAATCCAGCACTTTGGGAGGCTGAGGAGAGAGGATTGTTTGAGACAAGGAGTTCAAGACCAGCCTAGGCAACATAGAGAGACCTTGTCTCTAGAAAAATTTTTTAAAAATAAATAGTCAGGTTTGATGGTGCACACCTGTAGTCTCAGCTACTTGGGAGGCTGAAGTGGAAGGACTGCCTGAGCCCAGAAGGTTGAGGCTGTGGTAAACTGTGATTGTGCCGCTGCCTTCTAGCCTGGGCAACAGACTGAGACTTCCACTCACATACACACCAAAAGAATGTAAATTAGATTATCTCACTTTCCTATAATAGAATTTCCTAATTGTTTTACTATTTTTTAATAAAATCTAATTTTTTCCCCTTGGTTGCAAGGTGATCCGACTCCCTGCTGACTTTTTTGGTGTCATGTATCTTTGTTCTCCCCATCCCCACTGGCTTTCAGCCAATCTGGCCTTCTCCTTGTCCCTCAGATAAAGAAAAAACTAGACCTGTTCTCAGACCCTTTGCACATGTGTTTCCCTCTTCTTGGAGCACTCTCTCCAGGTTTTGGCAGAGCTACCATCTACTCACTCAGCTGTCAACACAGGCCATCTCCTCAGAGAGGCTGCCCCAGGTCCCCCTGGCTAAAGCAGTCAGCTCAGTCTCAGCCTACCCCTTTATTTTATCTTTTGCATAGCATATGGAATGCCAATATTATCATGTTTATTTACTTATTTATGAGTCTTACGTTCTGGTAATGCTCTTGAGCACGAGGCTTCTGTATGCTTTACTCATCATCACATCCACAGTACCTAGTGGAAGGACTCGCTACAGGAGACAGGTGGTAAGCATTTCTTTCCTGACTAGATAAATGTAAGTAATGACTATGACTAATTACGTTATGAATATATTTTTTCTAAGAGCAGGTAAAACCTTAAATAAAAAACATTTAATTTTAGACATAGATTTTAAGGTGCTGATGTGTTGAATGGAGGAGGAAGGGAAGGGCAGAGACTTTCCAGGCTGGGGCCGTCAGACCGTGAGCACATTCCTTGCTTAGTCTTGCCCTTCCCTTCCTGCTTGTGGCATGTTGCTTACTTGGAGTTCGCTTATTCTTCATAATCTCCCATAATCTACTAGGAGAACTTTCTTTCTTTATATATATATTATATATATATATATATGTGTATATATATATATACACATACATATATATTATAAAGATGTGGGGTACAATTCAGAGGTATACAAATGTTGATTATGCAGGTGCCCTTGTTGATGAGGTATGACCCTTCCTCCCCTAGCAGTTTCCTTTAACAGCCAATTCCACCCCCTCTCCCCTGATAGTTTCCCATTACTGCCAATCGCTTTCTTATAGTATTATAATTGTTCAAGGTCCGCTTATTATAAGTGAGAATATATGGTACTCTTTTCTTGATTCCGTGATAGATCACTAAGTGTGATTGACCCTAAATCCATCCAAGTTGCTGCAAAGTCCATGTTTGTCCTTCTTTATGGTTTCATAATATTCCACTGTGTATATGTAGCACATTTTAAAAAATCTAGTCCAGCTTCGATGGGCAACATAGTTGTTTTTGCTATTGTAAATAGAGCTGCAACAAACATACATGTGCAGGGATCTTTTTTTGTAAAATGATTTGATTTCCTCTGGGTATATTCCCTATAGGGGAATTGCTGGGTCATATGGAAGGTCAATTACTAGTTCTTTCAGAAACTGCCACACTGTCTTCCAAAGAGGTTACACTAGTATGCATTCCCACCAGCTGTGTAGAAGTGTTCCTTTTTTTCCGCATCCTTGCCAGTGTCTGTTGTTTGTTTTATTAATGATGGCCATTCATACTGGGTTAGGTGGTATCTCAATGTGGTTGTGATTTGCATTTCCCTGATGATGGGTGAGGTTGAGCATTTTTCATCTGTCTGTTGGCTGCCTGTGCATCTTCTTTTGAGAGGCTTCTATTCATGTCATTTGCCCACTTTTTAATGGGGCTGTTTGTTTTTTCCTTTCGGTGCGTTTGAGTTTCTTCTAGATCCTAGATGTTAGGCCTTTGTCAGATATACAGTTGGCAAATATTTTTTCCCATTTTGTGGGCTGTCTCCCTGCTCTCTTGAGTGTTTCTTTTGCTTTGCAGAAGTTTGTTAGTTTGATGAGGTCCCACTTGTCTATCTTATTTCTTAAGGGATGGACATTTAGGGTTCCGAATAGGAATTGGTTACCAGTTCCGATTTCCATAAGAGTGTCTTCTGTGTTTTCTAAGATTCTTACAGTTTGGGGTTTTATGTTTAGGTCTTTGATTCATTTAGAATTAATTTTTATATATGGTGATAGGTAGGGGTCCTGTTTCAATCTTCTGCATATGGTCAGCCGGTTTTCCCAGCACCATTTAATGAATGGGTTCTCCTCTCCCCAGTGGGTTTTGTTGGAGGCTTTGTCAAAGATGAGTTGGTTGAGGAATTGAGACTTTGCTTCCGGAATCTCTGTCTTGTGCCATTCGTCTATGTGCCTATTCTTGTACCAGTACCAGGCTGTTTTGATTACTGTAGCTTTATAGTAAAGTTTGAAGTCTGAAAGTATGATACCTCCTGCTTTGTTCCTTTTGCTAAAGATTGCTTTGGCTATTCATGGTCGTTTATGTTTCCATATGAATTTCTGTATAGTCATTTCCAGTTCTGAGAAGAATGATGTTGGTAACTTAGCGGGTCCAAGGAGAACTTTCTACTTTCTGTCTCTGAGCCTCCTTTACCATCAGCTCTCAGGACCAGCTATATAATTTGTGAGGCCCAACACAAAATGAAAAATGTGAGAATCTTTATTCTCCACAAATGAGAACTTCAAGATGGTGGCAGAAGAGCTTAAAACCAAGAATGGGTCCTTTCTATACTCAGGGTCCAGGTGACTGCATAAGTCACATGCCCATGAATCAGCCCACTGGACCATTTTCCCAGCCTATGGGTCCATTTTCTTTCCCATGCATCCACTCACAATTCTCTCCTCAATCCTGACTTCTTTCTGCTGATTCCTCTCCCAAATGCTGCACTAATCCAGTTTGCAAAAGGCAAAACATTGGAGTAGCGAGAATAATGAGCAGAGTGAGCTGGGAGTTTGAAAAATCAGGGAATGAGGGTGGAACACAAAGAAGTCTGGCAGGCAGAAAACCAAAAAAATGCTTGCTCACGGTGCAGCAGGTAACAATCACCCTGGGGCTTAAAAGTCCCTGAATTTTTGTAGTGTCTTTATCATTCTTTCAATTAATTTTGTTCATAAAAGGAATTAGACACATAGAGAAAATGGTGCTTTGTAGTGGCTAATTAGCTTGACATTTACTGTGGTCATAAACTTCATCTTTTTTTTTTTTAATATTACCTAGGGAGAAGAAATCTATCTTTTATTCCAAATTCACTGAGTTCACCTTCCTTAATCTGTATAAGAACAGAGTTGCACAAATTTCCACCATTTCTTTGCCTATTTCTTTCCCCTCGGGGAGATTCTTCCTGACGCTGAGTTCATGCATGAGGAATGAAGCACAGTTCATTGCCAGCAGGCCTGGAATTTGGCTTAGTGCATCCAGGACTCGAGCAAAGCTCAGATAAAACTAACAAAATGAAGCAAAGAAATGGGACAACCAGAGGAAACTATGTGGACTCAGGGACCTTTGGTGTCACTGTTTTCCTTTCAATGGCTGCCATATTTGGTTGGACAAATGTAATTTTTCCCCTTCCCTTCTGGCATTCTTCAAATGACACATATTGCCACTGAGAAGCAGTCAGTATACCGTATGTATTTATTTTTTATTTCATTTATTTAATTATTACTTTTTTCATCTTTAAATTTTTTATTTTAAAATTGTGGGGTACAATTCAGGGTTAGGTATACAAATATTCATTGTGCAGGCACCCTTGTTGATGAGGTGTGTCCCCCCTTCCCCAGGCAGTGTCCCACTACTGCCAATCCCACCTCCCCACCACCCCACACCCCCACTGTTCCCTGCTACTTTCAATCTTTTTCTTATAGTATTATGATAGTTGTTCAAGGTCCACTTATGAGTGAGAACATGTGATACTCAGTTCTTTGTTTCTGTGAAAGATCACTCAGTATTACAGGCTCTAAGTTTATCCAGGTTGCTGCGAAGTTCATGATTTTGTTCTTCTTTATGGCTGCATAATAGTCCATTGTGTATATGTATCACATTTTATTAATTAATTATTTTTAATTTTTAAAAGCTTTCAGCAAATCCTATTTTCATACCCAAAAAAATAGGCTTTTTCTTTGTTTTTTTTTCAGAACATCAAAACTGCCTCTCTTCTCTTCTAACTTTCCAGTGATTTTTTTTTTTAATACATCATCTGGCTCTGACCTATTTCGGTGACTTGGATTACCATGGTGACGCCGGAATTCTTAATTTAAAATATCTTCTGCCCAACTCAAACTATTCATTCACTTTAATTGTGAAAGCTGTCACTGAGTTTTGTTTTTTGGGGTTTTTTTTGAGAAGCCAAATAGCTAGAATGCAAATTATCTGAGGTGACATTGAGATGGAGCAACCACATCATGGTGCCATCTGTTCTTCAATAAACCTTAATCCTAAAGTGGAGGAAATGATTTCATCTGACGTACAACAGTGACTCGTGTCTCCTGTTCCTCTTGTGGCTGGACAGATCCTTAACTGAACTTCAACTTGATGTTGGGTGCCTGAGCTCTTTCTTCAGCCTTCTGTGCTGAAGCATCAGTGGTCAGGTCTAGAGGTGCCTCAAGGACCATGAGCTGCTGTTTATTGTGAGAATAAGTGAGGTGTTCTCTTTGTCCATCTAGACCCTATGTGTCACCAAACAGAAAGAAGTCTTAGTCATGAATCAGAAAATAGCAAGCCATTCAAACTAAACTAGAGCAGAAAGAGAATTTTTTTTAAATGCTATAGAAGAATCTCACTGAACCCATAAGTAGAAACCAGAGCTTATGAGACATAGCCAGACACAGACTCTCCCTTCTCCTTTTTTCTATCCTCCTCCCATTCCCCTCTCTCACTCATTTCCTTACATACTCAGTGGCAGTGTATAGAGTAGGTAGAGCGTGGACCCTGGAGTTAGACTTCCTGGGTTTGAGTCTTAACCATTCTGTGCCTCAGTTTTCTTTTCTGTAAAATGGTGCCTGATACTAGGATCTCCCTAATGGTGTTGCTTTGAAGATTAAATGAATTAATACACTTAAAGTGTTTTGCACAAACATCTTGCATCTGTTGAACTCCCCCAAAACTAAGCCTTCTCTGATTGCTCATCACTAGCCCTTGACTGAATTTTATAATCTATTTTACTTTTCTGTTAATTGACTCTGATATACCCCAATTACTTTCTTGGGGTATGTAGCCACTCCTGGTCCAAACATCTATGGTTAAAAGGAACAGTATTGGGGTCATATTAGCAGGAGCTAAATTCATTGCGTGCCAGGCACTGTTCTAAGCACGGATACTCATTAATTCATAACAACCCCTAAGTGGTGACTATTATTAATCTCATTTGTAAAATAAGGCCTGACAAAATAAAAAAAGCTAAAGTAATGGCGTGAAAAGCAGCAGAACCAGAATTTGAGCCAGGATCCATGACCTTAGTCAGTCTATCACAGTCTCATTTGCAGTTATGCAGCAGACTCTCAGAAAAAAGACAAAGGCAGGCCTGATAAAAAGGGGATTGTAGTCAGAAGCAAGAGAACCTTGAGGTCATCCATTTTTAAGATGGTAGAGTCTTCATGAACTGGTGTTAAATCCTGATGTGACTTGAAACCCCAAGAAACAGAATTATTTGACTTTTAGTCTTAATGGCCTTTGAGTGAAATGCTGGAATCATAGAGAGACTCAGTACTGCTGAGTCACATTCATGGAATTTGCATTTTGTTAAGCTCTTAAATACAGTTATCTGTAGGCATTTGTTAAGAATTCCCTAAATACATATGCATGCATTTACAGCAATACATTTAAATAAATGGATATATATATATATATATACATATATATAATCTTATGCACATATGATTTATCAATATAAATGACTTAAACTATGACTTGTGTGGGTGTGTATAGTACCCTGGGAACTCTTAAATCCGAATATTACATAAAGTCAAACTTAAAAGTTCTAAGTTCTTGGCTGAAATTTCAGTAAAGGTAGAAAATAAAATAATGTTCTACTTATAGAATTACAGTCTGATTTGCAGCTTCAGAATCATCCGCTGGCCCTGATAAGAATAGAAAAAGAGATCTTTGACTTTTTATAGAATGACATATTTCTCTCTTCCTCTCTGGATCTCTAGCCATCTTTATTTTTCCTTTCTCTTAAAAAAGAAATCTCATTATAATTTCTTTTCCTAACACTTCTCACCCCCACTAACATCAAACAAATCTGCCACTTCTGAAGTGCTCCTTTGTTGCAGACACAAATCATCCCAGTATACTAAGAACCAGATACTGAAAAATTATCTGCAACTTCTCCAGTTCCCAGTGGATAACTCTAAGCTTTGTAAATGCAATCTAACCATCTCAAAATATCCCAAGGATTTAATGACTGAAAAGAATCCATGTTAATTAAAGTGTTTTAAAAATTTTTCAGTTCTACAAGTAAGATTCTTATTCCCTAAGAGGGTTCAGATTAATTTTTTCCAAAAATATTTTATTGCCACCCAGGTTCAAACTATGTTTGGTGTGGAAAAAAAGACATAAGATAAGCAAACCTTAAACCTGCCCTTGAGGATCTTAAAATTCAGAGGGGAAAATAGGCCTGTACATAAACTTCAGAGAAGAAAATGATAAGGATCTAACTATTATTCTTACCCCTTAGTTGTCATAGCACACATTTGAAAAGTAGAATCCTTAATGGATTAATGAAAATATTCAAAATAAGACTGAAATAAGTCAGTAGTAATTAGAACAACATTATGCAGGAAAAAATGTCTACTAGTGTATGGAGCTAGTACTATGCTTGGTCAATACTCTGCCTCTTATTGATTGACTAGAACTCTTGACTGTCTTAACTCCATCATAGCCCATACTCAGGGGCAAAGTTCTCAGAGGTTCCTGTGAAGAGGAGATCTTTCTTCTGTCCCCTCTTCTTTTTTTTACATCAAATTGTGCCAAACCCTGCTCCATGTCACATGAGGCACTTAGTTCCATGTTTTATCCATACTGTAATGTGATTTATCCTTAGATGCAGGGAAATATACACATTTGTGTTAGAACTCTCTTGTTTGCAATGAATACAGTGACCATCTGGCTCCAGTTTTTTCAGGAATGAGGAATTTTTTGGGATGCAGGGTTTACAATGCTAAAATGGAAAGGTGTCTCACAATATATAGGAAACTCAACCCCTACATCTATTCAATTTAAAAGGAAAATCATTAACTCATATATTAGGGAAGTTAGTTAGCTTCAGGCATGACTGGAATCAGAGGCTTGAAAGTCACCATAATACAGTTTGTTTCTACTCTTGGATCTGTTCCTTCTCTCCTCAATTCTATGCTAGCTTTAATTCCAAACCTTACATAGTGACAAATCAGCTCCAGACCTAAATCCTCCCAGATTCAAATGAAAAAAAAAAAAAGGATAAATCTTCTCCATTTTATTTTCAACAGTCTGAAAGAGTATCTTGCTTTCATAGGCCTGAGTTGGGTCATGTACCCAGTCATGAACCAATCCACATGGGTCATGTGCTCATTCCCTACACCAAAGGCAAATAAATGCTGCTTAGTTTAGGCCTAAGTTACACGATTACTTTTGTATCTAGAATTGGGGTCAGGCCCATGGAAACCATGGTAACTGAGAGGGAAGACAATGGAGATTCTCCAAAGAAAGTCACAAGTAGAAAAAGACGAGTTCTGGGAAGCATACTCCCTCCTCCCAAAATCCATGTAACAAAATGTGTTGGTATCCCTTGTGAAATGTTTCCCATCACCAGTATGTGAAACAGAGTAGTTGAGAGCTATTGGCTTAAGAAAGGCAGTTGGGAGGGAGAATGTTGACTAGGAGAGGCAGCTAACGAAGGGAAGAATTCGGCATAGCTGGGAAGTAAGAATGGGCTCATATCAATAATTCATTAATAGAGATGCTGTTTATTTTAGGGTGAATTTTCAAAGGTCTTCTATGGTTTTTACTGTGCTTCATAGTAAAATCTTTCTGAATTTTGAATTTTGTCATTGCTCATTCTTGTCCCTAGGCAAAGGCATTGCATGTTCCTAAGCCACTGATGGGGACAGGCAGAAGCCACAAGGATGTCAGAGGAGGCTTGGGTTTGGTAATTCCAGGCCCATATCTACATTGGATACTGTTCAAATTGTCTCATCTGCTTAGAAACTTGGCTTTGTCATAAAGTAATAAAATTCATTTCTGCTGGTCTTGAACCCAACCGAAGCCAGAAATTTAGCAACTTTTAATAAGAATAAATTCTTGATTAAAAATGACAGAAACGATTTCAAATCATATTCCAGCTGACTTCATGGATTCTTGGGAGGGTGGTTAATCATTCAATTTAATTAAAAATAAAAGTAAAATAAAGTGTCTATAAGACTGTACTTTACCCATATAATAGGCATAGAAGAATGATAAAATAATCTTAAAATGCTTTTGTCCTCCCTGGAATAAATCAACAGCCCAGTCTCGGTGTTCCACACGTGGCCTATTCATTTTAAGGTTTCTGGGGAATAAATAACGTTTCATGTTTCCAGCATTCTTTTTGCTTTCACATATAATCTTCTTTTTCATTTCTCACAACAAGGCTGCAAGGTCGGCAGATAATGTGTTCTACTTTGTAGATTGAAAAGGCTAGTGTCCAGAGTGGATAAATAATTTGGCCAAGATGACACAACTAGCTTATGAATTTAGGACCACCCTTCCAGGGATTGCGAGTTTTTGCTATAAACCGCCAAATATCAACCCTGATGAGCTGGATATGTCCAGAAGCTGACCTGGTATAGAGTAATTCATTAATTTATTCATATATTGAATGCAACTCTGGTCTAAGAACTCTACTAGGTAATGGATGATACAGAGATAAATAAGGCATACCTGCTACCCCCAGTAAGCTCTCAGCCTAATGTGATTTTCTTTCCTTATCTGTTACCAGAAAAAGGTAACTATAAATTGTTTTGGGGCCATGTATCATTTTTTCTCTTTGTATATTTCTATTCTGATTATAAATGTAGACAGTAAACAAACATAATTGTAACTACTATGTTCTAATAACTATGCTAAACACAAGCTTAATGCAGTTTTCAACTCAGATGTGCAGAGAAAATATAGATTATTTAATTTGTCCATAAGTTATCTGCTCTTCCTTCCTTCCTTCCAAGGCCCAGTACTTTGGTTAAGAAGAAAAATAACCACTTTTGTTCCAATTCCATTTAAAGCTTAGTTCAATCCATCTAATAATTTAAACAGTCCCTTAGGTAGTACGTAAGCAACATCTGGGAAGCAGGTCAAATCTTTCTAAATAATTTTATTTTGGATGTAGGGGTTTAATATCACCATCTCTTCTCTTTCTTTGTATTTTTTTCTGAAACGAATTTTAACCCTTGCCTTCCCAACCCTACACCCCTTTACTAGGATTTCCAAGATAGATTCCCCAGTTCAATAAGATGAGGTCTTTGAACTCTGAAAGGCTAAAAGGGAAAACTTAATAATTTTAAACATATAGCTCCTGTGAAATATACTTTATCTCTCAAAATGTTCACAGAGGTTCGGAGAAAAAGGTGATACTCACAGATGGGTTTGCTAAGGTTTTTAACATCATGATTAAGGCTGAGGAGCTGATTTATTTTGCCATATGCTTACTGATTTTGCCATATCACCACAACTTCAGGTGTGACCATACAGATATGACAGAGAAAGAAATGCTTTTTGAGGCTTCTGCTCTAGACTAAAGAGCAGTGTACAGTCTAATGTTCAGAGAATGCCTCATTTATGTTATATGGTACCTGGCACTTAGTAGGTGCTCAGTAAATGTTTGCTGACCTCAGTGGAACTGAGAGTTAATTTCTTGCAATGAATAAAAGATTTTTTTTTCTCAATGACCATATCTCTCAAATCAATTACACATCTGGTCCCAGAATCACTTTCTGTCTAAGCTGGAATGTCCTTGGAGAGCATCTGGTCCCAAACTGTCTTACAGATGGAGAAACTTGCACACAGGGACACAGTGTTGATGTTGGCTGAACTGGGGTTAGTCCAGGCTCCTGACTCTCAGGCCAGCTTAAGTCCCCCACCCTTCACTTGCACAGGGCTCTGGAAGAGGCCTCAATCCTGCAAGAAGCTACAGTGAATCATTGTCTTTGTTTATAGCCTTTCTAGAAATCTTCAGCAAGAGGCTCAGAGGCTAGAAAGCAAAATTTCAAGACTCTACAATTCTTCAATACCTTCTTTCAGGGGACATGTTAACACCCAAACCCAGGCCAAATTCTGGATTTCCGGTTATGAACATTATTTAGTAACAAGGTAAATTAACTTTGACTTGCTGTGCTCTACTGCAATGTATATCTGAAAACTACTGGTATTACTGTGCATAGGTTTTTTGCACAGTATACCACTTAATGGTTACAAAATGGTTACAAATGTGCCTAGGATGAGTTTATTAATATTATTGCCCACATTGCATATTTGAGAAATGGAGGGTTAGAGAGGGTCCATCACTTTCCCAACATCACAGAGATCCTGGGGCTGTCTGATATTGGAATCATTCTTCTAAATGGCACTTCTGCCTCGTAACACAACAGCTGTTTTTCTAGGATCCCAGAGTGCCTTATTCATTGAAGAGTCGACTCAAGTCATCTACCTGGGTTCTTGGCAAGGCTTAAATCTTGCTTTAAATGCTTAAGAGGCTGCGAGCTATGCCTGGGAACAAGCAGAACCATTACTATTGAAGTTTGAGTCAGGGGAGCCCAGTTGAGGAACCTGACAGGAATGTGGGACAGGAGGCAGTGCTGTCTCATGAGGAGGAGACGCAGTGGCCACGATTCCATTCCTGGCTCAGTTCTGTGGCTTTGGACAAGGTGGTTAAATCGCTCCGTGACTCCTGTCCCTTGCCTCTAAAACAGGGCTATCTTACATGGATATTGAGAGGATTCAATGAGATAGTCATGTAAGTGCTGAGTGTGTGCCTGGCATGAAGCACACTCAATACGCATGCCCTGTGTGGGCCTGGTACACGGGGAACACTCAGCAGGCATCACCTACATGGGACTGGCTCACAAGGCATACTCAACACTCGTCCTCCACGTGGGCCTGGCACACAGAGCACACTCAATATAAAACACTTATGTGGGCCTGGCACGGGGCATGCTCCATAGGCATCACCTATGTGGACTTGGCATTCGGGGCATGCTCAGCATGCATCCTCTATGTGGGCCTGGTACACGGATCATGCACAATGCACATCACCTACGTGGGCCTGGCACACAGGGCCTGCTCCTTATGTGTCACCCTCATGGAGCAGGAGCCGCCATTTGACTTTCTGAGCCCCAAAGTCTAGAGAAATCCAGGATACCGGAGAAGTCACCTTCACATTTTCTGATATTCCACGGCTCTTTATCCATCCTTTCCCAGGCCTCTAATGTGAAGTCTCTGTTAGCATTGACCTCTTTGTTTGGTTTGTTTTTTTTTTTGAGTTGGAGTCTCACTCGGTCGCCCAAACTGGAGTGCAGTGGCTGCTTCCGGCCACCGCAGCCTCGACCTGGTGGGCTCCAGTGATCCTTCCGCCTCAGCCTTCCAAGTAGCCGGAATTACAGGCATGTGCTACCACTTCCGGCTGATTTTTTGATTTATTGTATAGATGAGGTCTCGCTGCCCAGGGGGGTCTCAAACCCTCGGGCTCAGGCAATCCACTCACCTCAGCCTCCCAAAGGCGCGGGATTACAGGCTGAGCCACCGAGCCCGGCTAGCATTGACCTCTTAATAATAATAATAACCAAAATGCATTGGATACTTAGGTGCCAAGCACTGTGTGTGCTAAATTTGAATTATGCGAATCCTCTAAACAATCCTGCTGGGTACACATGATTTGACTCCCATGTTACAGATGGGGACTCTGAAGCACAGTGACGCTGAGCATTCTCTTCTCTCTAGCAGAAGGTGGACCAGGTTTTGAACTTGGCTGGACATCTCCTGTGCCTTGGCTGTCAATCTGTCAATGCTTCTTGATGCTTCCGCCAAGGATGCCGACCACCACCACCAGCACCACCATCGTCCTCATCCTTAGCACCATGTCTCCGTTTTATTCAGTTGAGATCTCACAACCTTCAGGATAATCTTACAGAGATTAATTTGTTTAATCCTCATAGTCTAATGAGCACACATGCTGACTCTCCTCATTTTACAGGTGAAGAATGTGGCCCTTCTCCAAGGCCATGCTACTGGAGGGGCAGAGTCTAGACCCCAACAGTCTGGCTCCTGAGCTCATCACCTTAATACCTTGCTGACACAACACCTCGCAATGGCTTCATGTGCTACCCTTTACAAAAACATGCCCATTATCTGATTTGAGCCTCACCATTCTCCTTTCAGTAAGGAAACTTCTCATTTAGTGGGGGGAATGTTGAGGTTCAGGGCTGTGACATGCCCAGTGGCAAAGCCAGGACTGAGCCAGGTCTGTCTGACTTCAAGCCTGGCACTCTTTCCAACACCCTGCAGCTGCCAGTAACTGCCCAGGTGTCAGCCCATCCTTCACCCTTTCTCCTCTCCACCACGGATATCTCCTGTATGCTTTTCAGGACACATTTTCTTCCATATTGTCCTTCTCTTCAAAACATCTCAACTATAATCTTACCCTTACCTAACATTCAGCTAGTCTTCAGTCAGAAATCAATCTGAAATACCAATTCATGTGAAGATACTCACCGTTAACCTGCTCGGAAAAACAGAATTTAACATGGGATTCAAGCTTAAGAAATCACACTTTAGAAGTAAGACCCCTACCAGGTCAGCAGAATAGAAGGAAGTGGCAGACAGGCCTACAGCCCATACACCCTGAAAGAGGGGAGGCATTTATTCTCTCTCTTCCCTGTTCCCTAGCCATGCTTTTGAACAGAATTGCCAAATTGGCTGGGCACAGCATCTCAGGCTAGGGGGATGGGAGTGGGCAATGAAGCCACATAAGGACCAATTATTCCTTAAAATGGAGAGAATTCTTGGGCCTTAAGAAGTCTGAGGATCCAACATCCTAAATCTCCATATAAATAACAGTCATGGTGAAACCAACAAGCAGGAAGAAAGAATGAGAAATAATCATTTGTTCTGGTCACTAATATTACCCTGTGCCTAGGAGTTACATTTGCAAACGTTATCTAGGTCACCATCTAGTAAGTATTTTAAAATACCTTATTTTAAAATTATTTGGAAAAAAGAGACAAAATATTATTTTTTGGAGGGTGATATTATGCAGCACTTGGCAAGTAAGAGAAATATTCAAGAAAATATTTGTAGCTATTGAATCATTGATTCAATGTTGTTTCATTATTATATTGACCCTAAACTTGTCAAGTTAAACCTCTATTTTTATTTTCATTTTGCTAATTTGCAAATACTTGCTGAGTGCCTGCTATGTGCCAGGTACTAGGATGTGAATTTAAAAACACCCACAGTTGCCGCACTTTCAGATGATACAATCTGAGGGAATACTGACAAAAAATAGTTATATATGAGGAGAGTTATACAGAAAGGAAGCAGAATAATTTAGGAGTGTGGGTTAGGCAGTTTCAGCTTGTTTGGGGTTTTCAGAATATCCATCTTCTCGCAGCAAAGAAGGTAATCTCAGAGTTAGTGGGGGTTTAATGAGTCAGAGCAAGAAGAAAGGAATGTGGGAAGGTTAGATGCCAGAGAAGGAATGCTACTTAAGAAAGAAGAAAAGAAAACAAGAATGATAAAGGTAAAAAGGAGATCAGGGTTATGACATTGGATGCCTTCTAAGTCGTGGTACAGATGTTAGGCTGTTTCCTAAAGGGATTTTAAAAAGATCTTCAGGCTACCCAATAAAGGACAGATGACCAAGAAAGGACAGCAAGAGGCTGCTGAACCCCATGCAAGCAAAAGCGTGACAAGTGACTCAATTCACCAGCAAACAGAAATTGCTCAGATGAACAACAAATACGTTCAGGAGAACACTAAACCATTTTTGTAGAATTATCTCCAGAAATCTTTAGAATTTAGAAAAGGATATAATAAAAGCCTAGTGAATAGACAGCAAGATCAGATGCTGAAGGGTAGGTGGAAGGAATTAAATGATTAGTCAGTGCGTGAATGCCCCGTGCCATCTAAGTGACCATGAATATTCAGGTAAATGTGTCTGGCTGGAAGATTACTGAAACAGCAGGCACCCACTGGACAAAATGTACTCAAGTAAATCTATAATTAACAGACAGCGTGGTATTGACTGACACCCTGTTAGGTTCCAAGCCTAGGTGTACAGATGGCAGCCAACATCCAGGCAAAAGATTAAATATTCAGTAACCATCTGGATATGCCTTGCCATCACACCAGACGTCTGGATTGTTGGAAACATCTGGAATATTGACCTGACCTACTTTTTCTATACAATTCCACAGTGCTGAAACCCGTTTATTTGGAAAGATTACAATTATCCATCTGCTATCATAGGAGCCCAGAGAAATGTGTGTTCAGGTAATTTGGGTGGATTTCAATGCCTATTCTCAATGCTTCCATGCCCAATAATCTAGGTTTTCTTTTTTTATTGAAAAGACTTGACCTTAGAGTATTGTGCTAAGATACAAATGCCTCGTTGTGTCAGTGGTCTCTCTAAACTATATCTAAATTCTGTCTCCTTAAACATGATCAACAAACTCACCATCTCAGCATAAGAAATGTCAGTGATTTCTGAAATTATCCCTCTTTGGACAGAGACTTCTGAAGTCAGAGACTTCCCACACTGCCCCCACAGAGTTGACTTTGCTTGGTTGCCTCTTCCTCGATGTCATAAATCAGTGCTTCCCTGCCTAGTCTCTCCCAGTCTGAAAAATAGGATTAGAACTAGAATTTTAAGGGTGATTAGTAAGGCCTGGTCAAGAATCTTCCTAAAGATACAGAAAGCTGACTTGGAGGAAAGCTGTGAAGATGATAGAAAACTCAGGAACCTCAGAGTCTCACAGTCAAGGTTGCCTGTTTCTGTACACTAACTACACCTACAAGGCAGTGCAGTTTTGCTTTTTGAAGCAAACTGAGAAAGCAAATCAGAACAACAAACAGTCAGAACATGTTTACTCTTCCCAATCATTATTTCCCAGTTAACTAAGTCATTCATTCCTCAGTTTGTCAAACCTCAGACTCTGTTTTAACTTAAGGCATGATATTCCTATCAAACTATTTGTGAATGGGGCTCTATACTGGCTTTAGATTTATGAGATATGAATTCAAGTCCTGGTTTCACCACTCCCTAACTGTTGGATCTTTCTAAGCCTAAATTTCCTTGTTTGTAGAATGGAGTTAGTAGAAAATGTGTCTTACAGGAATTTTCTGAGGATTAAATGTGATAATTAGCACAATGACTGATATACTATTTAGCACTCAAGAAAAGTTAACTGCTAAATTTAAAAACAAATTTTCACTTTGAAATATTACCTGTAACTTCTTATTTGTATAAATGTTTTTATATTCACATATAAACGTGTACTTAAGGTCATATATGCCTCTATAATCTTTATCAACCTATAATTGTTCTTGAGTTCTTTTAGAGTTTTTTTGGTCTTATTTCCTCTAGTAGTGATCCAGCATACTGATATAATTCTATACCTTTTAAGAATTCTCTTCAATGAGATAATCAAATATCTATCAAATAATTTGATAAAGTCAATTGAATAAAAATAAAGTTGGAAACCAGGCTCAGTGGCTCAGCCTGTAATCCCACGTTTTGGGAGGCTGAGGTGAATGGATTGCCTGAGCCCGCGGGTTCGAGACCCACCTGGGCAACTTGGCGAGACCTCATCTCTACACTAAATCAAAAAAGTAGCCGGGCATGGTAGTGCACGCCTGTAGTTCCAGCTACTTGGAAGGCTGAGGCAGAAGGATCACCGGAGCCCAGCAGGTCGAGGCTGCAGTGGCCAAGAGTGGTCACTGCACTCCAGTCTGGGTGACAGAGTGAGACTCCAACTCAAAAACAACAACAACAGCAAAATAAAATAAAATAAAATAAAATAAAGTTGGAAAAGTTGATCGTATATATGTAACTTCTTACAAGTTTTACCCTAATTAGAGAATATAGGATCATTATAAAGAGTCAGGAAAAACACAGAAGACATAAATAATCTAATGACATAAAATTGCTCTTCCAAGAGAGAAATGTCAATAACGTTTAAGTCTACAAAGAGCCTTCAAAAAGTTAATGAATAAATTAAATTAAAAGATTAAAACATTTGGAAGAATAAATTGATTAAAAGAATCAATATTGACATGATATCCGTTCTACCCAAGGCAATCTACAGATTCAATGCAATTCCTATCAAACTGCCAGCATGAGTTTTAACAAAACCAAAAAAGACAATACAGAAATTCAAGCAAAAAAGAGCCCAAGTAGCTAAAGCACTCCTCAGCAAAAAGAACAAAGCTGGAGGCATCACACTTTCAGACTACAGACTTTACTACCAGGCTACAGTAGCCAAGACAGCATGGTACTAGTACAGGAATAGACACATAGACCCATGGAATGGGACAGACAACCTAGAAATAAAACCATGAACCTTCAACCAACTCATCTTTGACAAAGCTGATGGAAACAAACACTGGGGAAGGGAAACCATATTTAGCAAATGGTGCTGGGAAAACTGGCTGAGCACATGCAGAAGAGTGAAACTAGACTCCTACTTGTCACCATATACAAAAAGTGAACTCAAAATGGATCAAGGACTTAAATGCTAAACCTCAAACTATAAGACTCTTAGAAAAAAACTTAGGGAACACCCCCCTGGACATTGGAACAGGCAAGAAATTCATGGCCAAGTCCTCAAAAGCAAATTCAGCAAAATCCAAATTGACAGGTAGAATCTTATTGAACTAAAAGGTGTTTGCACAGCAAAAGAAACTATCAAGAGCATAAACAGACAACCCACAGGATGGGAAAAAATATTTGCAACCTATATATCTGACAAAGTCTTAAAATTCAGGATCTTCAAGGAACTCAGACAAATTTACAAGAAAAAAACAAAACAAGCCTGTTGAAAAAAGTGAGCATAGGAGATGAACAGACACTTGTCAAAGAGAGACATTCTCAGCCTCACTAGTCATCAGAGATATGCATATTAAAATGACAATGAGATACTACCTCATACTGGTCAGAATAGCTATCATTAAAAAGTCACACACAAAAAAACAAAAACAGGCTTTGGTGAGGTTGCAGAGATAAAAAGAATGCTTTTACACTGTTGGTGGGAATGTAAGCTAGTTCAGCCTTTGTGGAAAGCAATGTGGCATTTTCTCAAAGAACTAAAAATTTTGCTACCATACAATCCAGCAATCCCACTTTTGAGAATATATCCAGAGGAATTTAAATTGGTCTATGAGAAAGACACTTGTACACGTCTGTTCATCGCAGCACTATTCACAATAGCAGAAAACATGGTACCAACCCAGATGCCCATCAAAAGTGGACTGGATAAAGAAAATGTGGTACAGCTGTGCAATGGAATACTATGCAACCATAAAGAAAAAACTCATGTTCTTTGCAGCAACCTGAATGCAGCTGGAGATCATCATTTTAAGTGAAATATCACGGAAACAAAAAAGTTAATACTGCAAGTTCTCACTTATAAGCAGACCCTGATCATTGGACACGTGAGCACAAAAGTGTAAACAACAGATGCTGGACACTGCTAAAGGAGGGATGGAGGGAGGAGGCATGAGGAGCACATAACCACACACGGGGTACCAGGTCCACTATCTGGGGAGAGGGAGCTTGCTAGAAGCCCAAACATTACCTACACACAATTAACTTATGTAGTAATCCCTCACATGTACTCCACAAATCAACTCAACTCAAAAAAAATTAAACTGAACAGTCAGATTAAGGATATAGTAAGAAATTAAATAAAAATTTTAAAATTCTGAACATAATCACCTTCAAGTTCAAGACACTTTTGTAAGCAATGATACTAGCCATTTAGTCTGTCTTTAAAAAGCTGAGCATCCTGGGAATTTAATCAGGCCTATGCAGTTTTTTTTTTTTTTTTTTTAACATTATTAACTGAAGAAAAATGGGTTTCCTTTACAGATTTTTTAAGATTAGGAAGCAAAAAGAAGTCAGAGGAGCTAAATCAGCACTGTAAGGTGGATGCCTAAAGATTTCTTATCAAATCTTCCACAGAATCTTCCTTGGTTGATGAACAGAATGAGCAGAAACCTTGTTGTGGTGAAGAGAGACTCTCTCGAAGTTTTCCTAGATATTTTTTCTGCTTAAGCTTTGGCTCATTTTCTTAAAAACATTACCAAAATTATTGTCTCTACAATAAATCACCAAAAAAAAAAACTAGTGGGACGTGGTGGCATGTGTCTGTAATTCCAGCTACTTGGAAGGTTGAAGTGGAAGGATCACCTAAGTCCAGCAGGTGGAGGCTGTGGAAGCCATGAGCGTGCCGCTGCACTCCATCCTGGGCGACAAGAGTGAGACTCCAACTCACACACACAAAAAAAGAGAGACTTCCACTTTGCTATTCAAGGAGAAAAAATTGAGGATTTGTTAGAAGGCTATCGTTTAAGTGGTAGTAAATATGGATTATAGAGGATCCTACAAGATTTCAAACGTAAGTAATTTAACTAACTCTGCTATCACCTTATCCCTCCTGAGGTGATGAAATTTGTGAATATCTTCTTTTATCTTGAATTTTTTAAAAAGATGAAAACGTTGTAGTTTGTCTTTTCAAAAAGACAAAATTGTTACATTTGAGGCTTTTGCCAGTTTTCATCTGTAAGAATTCTAAGGCAAACAGAAGGTGGAGGAGATTCAGAGTGCCTCATGAGGAAGAGCAAACTTTAACTTCTCCAGAAGTTTAGGAAGATTGCATCTTTCTCTCTCTAAATGATGTTGAATGTGGAGCTAAAAGGAGAAGATTCTTAGAAGGGCATTTGCATTTCCATTGTGAATAGAGTAAGTTTGATTCTTTTATCTATAGACATAGAAAGAAAAAAACAAATCTTAAGAAATCAAGGCAACTCCCTCAGGTCCCCTCTCTCTGTGGGAGCTTTTCTGTCTTCTCAATAAATCCTGCTTGAGAGAGAGAGAGAGAGAGAGAGAGAGAGAGAGAGAGAGAGAGAGAGAGAAATCAAAAGGAAACATTGACATGACTGCTTTAAACAAATAGTAATGACTGCTTTAAACAAATAGTAAGAACCTACAAGTTCTACAGATCGAACTTCTACAATGATCTTCCATTCCCCTTTCTGCTTGGTTTCTTTGCTGTGACCTTAGTTCAGACTCTGTCTCTCCAGGCTCACCTCCAAACCTCTCTCCTTGTCCCTGCATGTCCTAGAATAGCTGACCATAAGGTAGGAGGTATAACAGAACAGGATGTCTGCAGTACTTGCATGTTCACTTTCCAGGACATCTGTGTTGGTTCTAATGTTTTGGATAGCAAAAACACGGGAGTGTCATCATTACAGAAGTTAAAAATCCAGCTTTTAAAAAATCAATCAACACATGAACTTAACAGTTTTTAGTGAAACTCCAAGTAGAAGTTGGATTGCATATTTACAAGTGGTTCCCTAGCCATAATTACATTTCTCTGGAGTCTTGGGTATCCTGGGACACAGAAGCAAGTGAGTTCAATGAAAGGCAGATGTCCTTCCCTCCAAATATCTTAACTCAATACTCCATTTCTTTATTAAATTTTATGTGGTAGATTGAGTTATTGGCCCTGAAACTTCATCTTCCTTAATCTACATATTTGCAATTGATTTATTTTAATCAATGGGGTGTGGATAGGAGTGACAGTGTACTAATTTTGAACCTAGACTTTAAGGCATCACATGTTTTTGCTTGCTCTCTTGTGGTCTATCTTTTCCCATGAGAAGAACATGCTAGCCTACTGGTCCAAGAAGGATGAGAAGACCCAATCAACAACTTGAAGCCAAACCTAGCTAGCTTCATTTTGGATGCATGCGTGAAATAAATGTGTATTGTCACATGTCACTAGAATTTTTTGACTGTTTGTTATACAGTGATCACTGATTGAAACATTTATGCATGTCTTCATTCAATAACCACTTATAAAGTATCTATGATCTGTGAGGCAATATGCAAGGTAGATACTAGGAAGACAACAAAATAAGGTATAGTCTCTGCCCTCATAGAGCATATTGTATAGTAAAGGAGTATCTATTCATTTGGTTTACAATTAAAAATATACCATAGACTGGGTGACCTAAACCATAAACATATACCTCTCATGGTTCTGGAGATGGGAAATCCAAATCAAGACACTGGCTGATTCAGCGTTTGGTGAGGGCCAGCTTCCTAGTTTGCAGATGGCTGCTTTCTCACTGTCATCGCATGGTAGAGAGCAGAGGGAGAAAGAAATTTCTCTCATGTCTCGTCTTATAAGAGCACTAGTCCCATTCATGTGGGCCCCACTCTCATAACATAGCTACCTCTCCAAAACTCCTCCTCCATATGCGATCACATTGGGGATTAGTCTTCAACACACACATTTTAGGGGAAACAAGCATTCATTCTATATCAGGGAGATAAGTAAACAGGTAATTACAACATTGTATCCTCAGTGTCATGAGAGTGGAAAGTATAGGGTGTCGTGGGAGAACACAGGAAGGGTACCTAATCTGAAGAAGGAAGATAAGGAACTATTCCTGTCTGGAGCATAGTAGGCACTATTTATGGGATAAATTTTTAATACAAATAATGACTTTACTAACTCTGGAAAAATAAGTAGTGAGGCAAAATGGTGTGTACAGAAATAGAACAATAGAGAAGGCAGAGAAGTTGGGGAAAAGAGCTATAGTCCGACGACACAGGGGGCAAAAGCCAAGATGCCAGAAATAATCAAATATTTATTCTGTTTCTGGACAGTAATTTGAGATGTTTTGCACTCGAACCTATGGAACTTGTTATGGTTTAGATGTGTCCCCAGAGTTAATGCATTGAAAATTTAATCTCCAGTGCAATAGTGTTGAGGGGTGGAACTTTTAAGAAGTGATTAGATTATGAGGGCTCTATCTTCATGAGTGGATTAACGCTATTACTGTGGAAGTGAGCTCAACATCATGGAAGTGGATTCCTTATATTAATAAAAGATAAATTTGGCCACCTTCTCACTCTCTCTTGCATTCTACTATGTATATGCAGCAAGAAGCCCCTCACCAGATGCTGGTGCCCTGATCTTGGACTTCCCAGCTTTGAGAACTGTGAGTAATAAATGTCTGTTCTTTATAAATTACCCAGTCTGTGGTATTTGTTATAGCAGCACAAAATAGATTAAGACAAAGCTCAAACTTCAGTGTGCAAAATAATCACTTGAGATACATATTTAAAATGCAGATTTCTAGTCTTTGCATGCAAATATCCAAATATCCTGACTCAGCAAATCTGATGAGAGCCTGGGAATCTGAATTTCAGCCAGTTCCCTAGGTGCCCACGACAGACCAAAAACCATACAAATAAAAGTAATTGACCATATAGTATAGAATTTTCTACACCTCAAGTTTTATGAAACCCCAAACAAAATAAAGTACTTAATTTCTGATTCAGTGTTCTGGTTCCTTTGGTCTAGTTTCATTTCTTGCTCTGTTTCAGGGGAGCAGTGCCAGGTAGTTTTGAGAAAAGGCGATCTGCAGGTCACAGAACTGGGATTTAAATGCAGTTAAAGTGAATCTGGTAGCCTTGCCTCAATCATTCTTTATGACTCCCTTCTGTGCCTTTACCACATTTTCATTGTACACTATTACAATTAGCTATTTATCGGTCTGTCACTCTCGTTACACTGAATAATCCCAGAGAAAGCACAGAGAGAAGATCAATTTTATATCACATATCACCCATCACATAAAACGTACATTTAAAAAATAATCATTGAATCATAGAAATTGACATTTTTATTGCCAATATCAAATGCGCTCTGATAAGTGAAGTGTGACTAGGTTGAATTGTTATGTATTTTTGGAACTGAAGGAAGAATTTAGAATTAGGATATTGTTCAGTTTTAATATTGTACTACTTGGCTAGGTTCATGTAGCCTAGTCAAAATAGCTTCTTTTGCTTTAGGCTATTTAATACACACACACACACACACACACACAAATTTTGCCATATTATTGTATATGTTGTATATATGTATACAACATGTTGTATACATTGTATATGTTGTATATATGTGTATGTTTTTATTTTTATTTTTTGAGTTGGAGTCTTACTCTGTCGCCCCGGTTGGAGTGCAGTGGTACATTCATGGCCACCCCAGCGTCGACCTGCAGGGCTCAGAACATCTTTCCACTTCAGCCTTTGAAGTAGCTGGAACTATAGGTGTGCACTACCAAGCTGGGCTAATTTTTTATTTATTTATTATAGAGAAGAGGTCTCACCAAGTTGCCCAGGCTGGTTTTGAGCCTGTAGGCTCAGGTAATCCACTAGCCTCGGCCTCCCAAAGTACAGGAATTACAGGCTGAGCCACTGAGCCTGGCCTGTTATATGTTAATAAAAATAAAAATAGTTAGACACAATGACTCTTGCCTGTAATCCCAGCACTTTGGGAGACCGAGGTGAGAGGATTGCCTGAGTCTACAGGTTCAAGACCAGCCTGTGCAACTTGGCAGAACCTTGTCTCTACAATAAATCAAGAAAAATTAACTAGGCGTGGTGGCACAGCTAGCTGGAAGGCTGAGATAGAAGAATTGCCTGAGCCCAGCAGATCGAGGCTGTAGTGGCTGTGAGCACGCCACTGCACCCTAGCCTGGGCAACAGAGTGAGACTCTGACTCAAAATAAATAAAAGAAAAGAAAGAAAAATGTAAGTTTTCTCTGATGTTATAATAAAAGATAAAATTTACTAAACACACTGTGCTAGGTATTGTGCCAAGTATTTTTTCCATGCACTGTCTCAGCAAATCTTCCCAAAGTAAATTTGACACACACACTATTAGTATTCCCAACTTAGACTTCTGGTTTGTACTTTAACATGTAAAGAACTTGTAAATAATCACTCTTGTCCTTCCAACAACAAAAAAGCTGGGCAATCTAAAGATCAATGGCATCTCATGGAACCATCAGACAACTGAGATTGAAGGATAGTCACTTGACATATAGAGACAGGCAAAGAGTGTCACAGTCAAGCTCTGCCTACCTGGAGCTACTAGAACCATAAACAGGTACGAACACTTAGTGTTAATTCTGGTAAACGGGTGAAGACTGTATTCTAGCATAAGAGTGCAAGTCTTAGAGGGCCCTTGAGACTTTCATGAGCTTTAATTACAGGAATCCCACTAGAATCTCATGGTGAAGATCCAAAAATATCCAAAAAGACCGGTTTGGGCTCTGTAATGTTGGGGGACCATTAGGGATCCTGCTGGTTCATGCATGCTTTCATAGATTTAGTTTTTGTTTTAACCTCATCACTGTCTACTTCACTTATACCAATTTACCATCTGGAAATTTTACCCTAAATTTGCATTTCCAAAGAGATGGTTTAGGTAATGCAAGGTGGAAAATTTACACCTCAATGGCACAGTGCTGAAACTTCAGGCATAAAAACCATCATTTGCCTAAACCTAGGAAGGAAGAATGAGTTAGGCAAAGGCCTAGTTCAGACAATATTTCTGAGAAAAGTACTTTAAACAAAGGTAAGACTTGTTATGTAAATCTAAACCAATACTTTTTTCCTTTTAAAGGTTTCTAGTGACTCAGTTCTTTCTCTATTTCTGGTGCAAAGAGACAGATACCTTTACAAATGGAGATCTCCTTTATAAATGCAAATTTCTTTTACAAAAGTATTTCAAAATAGCCATCTAAATAAATGAAAATTGTATTTTGAAGACTGATTTAGCTCAATGGACAGTCTTTTTAACTTAGTTTGTTTCTTAGCTAAAATTACTGAGTTCAGGATGGAAGCCATTAAGCAATTGAGTAAAGATAGCATTCTCTATGCATGGACTCAGAATGAAAAAGAAGCAAGCCTACTTTACCTGGAGGCTTGCTTTTTATAAACACTTTATCCAGCTTTCTTTTTGTCTTTGAGGCAGAATAGTAACTAAATCAAAAGGCTAGCAGATTCCATTTTTCTTATCAATTAGTCCCTTGAGCCTTTTGCAAAGATTCTTTTAAAAGAGGCAACAAAAATATTGAATGTTTTTTAGAAGCTTTTGCACATCAATAGTCATTTCTTTGTGAGCCTAATTCAGGAGCACTCATTTTTAAATGCACTTCCTAAAGTGTAGTACGGTTCACTTGGAATGTTTCACTTTAATTTTAAATGATCTTTAGTGAGATTTTGCCATTTTTCTAAGTGTTTGCTGCTTTGAGGGCTGAATACTTATCTATGTAAAGGTAGGAATAGCTGGAAGCTGAGGAACTCAGTTCTTCAAAAATTAAGGGTCCCATTTTTACGTTGAATCTTGGATGTGGCTGTCAGATTCTTTTGGTCAACTTAGCCAATGATTCTTCCCCTCCCAAGTAACCATGCAAGAAAAAAAAAAAAACCAAAAAAAATAAACCAGAGATGGAACACAAAAGCCCCTGTGAATTTCTGAACATCAGAGTTTGCAACCCCACTCCCACACTAATCACTGTTTGCACCAGTTTTTGTCTGACCCAGGCATGTCAGTCATCTTAGACATCTGAGGACACTAACTGGATCCATTCCAGTTTGTTATTGAATCTAATTCAATCCTGGACCAAGTTCATTTTCTGTTGTGACCCCTAAGCTCAGTTCTGATCAAATATTTGTTCAAACAAACTCACATAGCTCAAAACACACACTTGTGCAGCTTTGGATTCTGAGAGAGAAGTTACCCATGATCCCCAGTTGTTGCAAGAGAACAACGAATACAGTGAATCTGGCAAGTACTTTGCTTGGTAACGTCACGCTCCTGGGGGTTGCTGAAAACTCTATTTTGAATCCCACTTCTGACACCATCCGTTACAAGAAAAACTTTAAACAAATTAAATTTAATAGTATAAACCAAAAAGAGGCAAAAGACCAGACTGAAACACAGTAACAAAAGGCATTTGTTTGGACCTTGCAAATTGCAATTTGCAAGAGACAGATTCAGCTAAAACCCAAACTGCATTTTGAAGAAAGGAAGGGAAGTTAGAATTTTTAAAAGGATGCTGAGGGTGATTACATAAGTTGCTCTGAAATAATGTCATTGGTGGAGGCACTGGCTTAGTACACAAGTCCATGGTTCATTGGTTGCTACCATTCAGGAGTTGCAGCACTGGCAAAATACAGCTGTTTTTCAGGAAACTGGTAGTTTGGCCCAGTTCAAAGGTTCAAGGAAAGTTTCTGTTTTGGATGGTTTAGGTTGTACAGTTAGTCCTTTTTAGAATAGCTTTCCCACTTCGTTTTAGAGCTCTGAACCAGAGAGATGCCATTTTGTATGTCATATTTCACAACAAAGTTTAATTGGGCAAAGAAAGATTCACAAGTCAGACAGCCTCACAACCAGAACAGGTTTAGAGTGACTCCAGGGTTGCCTCGTAGCTGGATAATATTCATGACAGAAAAAGGTAAGTGATTTATAAGGAACAGAAGTGAATTACATAAACAACTAGATTGGTTACATCTGGTGTTTGCCTTATTTAAATTAGGTTTGAACAGTTGGCTGCCTGTGATTGGCTGAGACTTGGCTACTTGTTATAGGAGTGGGTTATAGTGTGTTTACACGACAAGTTGGGTTATAGTTTACTATGTGTGTAGAAACTCTTAGGTCAAACTTAATATACATAGGGAGAAATCTTTAGGCTGAAGTTAATTTAGCAAGACCTTGAAATCAGAACTCTTCAGAAGAGTGAATGTGATAGAAGGATGATTAGGTGGTTCCTTGGCCAACATAAGGGCATAAAAGAATATTCTTCTCAGTTTCTTGGGAAGGGACTAGAGAAAGGAAAATCATTAGGATTATGGGTCCATGATACATGGGAATGCTGAGTTAGTCCATCTGAACCCAGAGTCTATGAGCTCGATTGTGGTTTAGTGAGCAAGAGCTATTTTAAATGCTAAAAATGAGCCTGTACTTGTGCCCATGGTAGAAGCCAGAATAGAGAATGCACACCACCACCATGTTCCTCTAGACCAGCTAGGTGTTTCTTCAGCTCCACTACTTCGTCTTTCTAACCAGCTGCTGTACAGCAGCCAGTACTTCTCCTCATGGTCACAGCTGAAGATGGCATAGCCTTACTACTTTTCCAGCTACCTGAGTTGAGGGGACTCTTCAATTAAAGCAGTGATTCAAAATATCTCTGGTGCAATCATATGAAAATGGCTTGCTTCATAATAAGCATTTTGCTGTGTTTGTGTGATTTTGGTGTTTCTATTTTCTGATCTGATTGATTTATTTTAACAACAACAGATGTGCATAATTTAGACACAACCCAGAGTCCCATATCTTCACTATCATTCACTATCTTCCTCCACTGACCAAGATGTCTCCTTAAAACATAGTTACTCATCTTACAAATGCATTTTGGTAACTTTCATCAATTTTAAGATCAAAAGAAGGATTAAAAACTTCCAGCATACATTTAAATTTTGGGTTTGAACCGTAAATACTAAAAGGACTATATTGAAAGAATGCAGTTTGCCCAGAAATGCATTGTTACCTTGAAGCTCTACCTCTTTGAACACGTGTCAGAGTTCCTCAATACACTATATAAATGACGGGAAACGAACCACAGTTTACCTCCTCTTAATTTTCTACTTCTGGGAACTTAATTCCACATAGGATAAGTTTCCCCAAGGGAAACTGTAAGAGAACTGCGTTTCTCCTGGGGTTAAAAGTCATTGCTCTACAGGAAATATTGAGTTCAACATTTCTTGCATCATCCATAGTTTGTCCTAGGGCATATAATTGTTAATTAATCCTGAAGGATTCGAAATATGCCTGGTCATTTTCAACTCCAAAGAGTCAACAACAACAGCAGAAAGGTGGCTTTCAATTCAGTAGAGACTAGTTTCCTAGCAACAAAGACCATAGGAAGTTGAAACCCATTAAGATGTAGAAGAAAACAATGCTATTATTGCTCAGAAGCGTTAAAATACCTCTTTAGACTACTGAACTTTCAATTAGTCTGTTTTACAAATTAATCATTGCTTTCACTACAATTGTGTGTGTATGTACATATATATGAAACAACAAATAAATTACAGTGCTCTATCATAAAGTAGCAGCACTACAGGCTGAAATACAATCTTCATCCTCACTGAAAATTTTCAGAAATATCTGCATGTATTTGAAATTTTTTTTGACAATAGTAGACCTCATTTTGAATCAATAGTTTAAAAGACTGCTTTAAAAATAAGAACTTTTAAATATGTCTAAATTACTCATGAATGGCAAGTTAGCAAATACGATATTTGGGTGTTTAATCTCTAATCTACATAATAATAAATGCTCTCAAAACAAAATCATCCATTTTATATTCTTAGTGGAAAATCATTTTATACAAAGGTTAGAGGAAATTTAATGCTTTGCACCTAGAAGGCCAATATTAACCTTACAGTTTTTAAAGAGTTGGGAATAATAATTCATCATTCTCCTCTAGCTCTGAGATTTTTCTCCAAGTAAATTTAGGCAAAGACTTGGAAGCTGTCATTTTTCATGCTCATGATTAAAAGATGTGGGCTCTGGTACTCTGGCATTAGCTCAATTCATGCTGGAGGAAGAAGGAAGAAGACTAACAGGAGAAAGAGAAGCAGAGGGAGAAAGAAGGAGAAAAATGAGAAGGAAAAGGAGGAGAAAATAGTTTCTGTCTGAGTTTATTTTCAAGTACTTGTCGACTTGTGGGTACCAGCAACACCAGCTGTTATAGTATTAATACTTATAATAAAGGCCATCATTTCTGGGAGCTTATTGCATGGAGACCTTGGGCTAACAGCTTTATATCCACCATCTCATTTAATCCTCACAACAATCCACGAGGTAGATTCTGTTGTGATTCCTGTTTTCCAAAAGATAAAGCTGATGCTCAGGGTTAAATGAAAGCCCTAAGCTCTCCAGTCACTAAGTGGAAGAGCCCATGTGTCCCTGCAGTATGACTCCTGAGTCTGCATTCATCTTCTCTAATGGTTGAAACATTGTGGGTTGCCATCTCTTAGCACTGTGCTAATCGTGTTTACTGGATTATATAATTAATTTCTGAAAACAAGAAACAGAATGACCATCCCAGTATGGAGTTCACACTCTTTATCACTATGCTTTTGTCCTCCTGTTAGGACCTCCTCCAAAGATGGTGTGTGGATCTGCTTAGGAGGTCCTTGGAACTCCAGAGAAGATACTTCTTGGATTCCACACAACATGGTGTATTTTCAATCCAAATGTGAAAATTTAAATTGCCTAAGGATTCCATTCACGTTTGTCCATTTTAAATAGAGATTCCATGTTAGCTTTTATTTGAAAAGGAAAAGAACAAACACAAAGCAGAACACTACACAATTTAAATGTTTCCTGCATCAGTCCCTATGTTGGCTATGTCTACGGACCCTTCATCCTCTAGGAATAGTCAGATACTTCCTTTTAATTATTTTGTTTACTTTCTATCCAGATATTTTGGGCATAATGAAGAGTATTTCCTCAAATGCAGACTTTCTTTCCTGAATGACTCAACATCCTTAAAAAGGAAGCAATGAGAACGCATACCTTTGAGGAATGACTATACATGGAAGTCATTGTGAAGTGGGGAATTAAATAATTATGCCGGAGAATGTGATCTCCTTGTTATTCATTTTAGCACTCGTGTTCTGCACTGATAGGCTCACTCTGAAGAGTCAGGCAAATCTCCTTCCTTTCTGTCCCTCCAAATCCTCCGTGGTAAAAAAGGTATAACACCAACTTTTCAGATGTTGTAAAGTTTGATGAAATAAAAAATGTGTTATAATATAATTTGCAACCTCAAATTCTTTACAAGAAATATATGTGCTTTTCTTCAAATCAATTTAAAACTGCCTTCCAGTCTCCACCTACCAGGGGGGAATGAAATTCAAGCACAGTCATTCCTGGCACTTTCCTTCTCTTCTCATCCACAAGATTCTACAGAGCTCTCAGAGTCCTACATGTATCAAAGCATCGGACATTCCCTCCAGGCATCTGTCCACTCTGGGCTCCAAGGAGACATTCACTGTCACTGCAGGTCTGGTGGCCCTGCTCTTTCTTGGCAGTCTTGAGACACAGGTCTCCATAGACGGTAGGAGTCCCATGTCTGAGGTCCACCCTCTTATACACCTCTGCAGTCAAACCATCTCGTGCAAACTCTTATACAGAGGGAGCTACAATTGCTGGACTTAGACCCGGACACCTAGCTAGTCTGGAAAGTGGCAAAGTACAGGCAGCATCAGTTCTTTGAATCTAGGCTTTTATCAGAATGAGGAAGAGGAATTCCTGCTTCTGCCTGCCACAGATCTCCCATGGGCAAGGAGAACACAAACCCATTACCTGCTAGAAAAAGGGAAGGGATGGTAAAATTGTAAACAACAAAACACAAATTCAGTAAAATTCCCTCCTCCATGTATGTGTAAAACTTCTAGTTCAGGGCTTATCACAGAGTAGGTGTTCAAGAAGGGTCCCTAATTTTATTTGGTTGTTGGTAGTCAATGTACCTGGTTTATGATTTTCAAAATTCCATTTGGTTTGGTTTAACAACACAGCCTCTCTTCTAAGGAAAATTTATATAGCAGTCTCATGTATTTAAAAAGAAAGAAAAACAACAAAAGTTTAGAGTAGCTGCCCTGGTAATATGCCTGCTCTCATCCTAGGAGATACCGTAGAGCACAAAACAGGTGTGGCATTTTGAAAGCCAGTGTCCTCAGTCAGGGGCTGCTTGTCTTAGTTCATCTGTTGCATCTCTACAGTACCTATTATAGGACAGAATGTCAGAAAAATTAGGTTTAATAAAAGTCTATTACCACATTTCACTGGATTTAAGATGTATCAATTATAACATATGCCATTATTTCATGTATCATCTGGAGATAAAAAATGCACTCCATTAAACTATGACATGTCATTGATTATACAACTATCTGAGATATGTCACAGTGTGTAACAATGTGCTTTAGAATGGACAGAATTCAGTAATGAGATGACTTTATAAATAATGAAGGAAAATGTGATCCAAAACAAGCAAAGTACTTAAGGATTGTTTGGGTTTCTCTTTTTTTTTGCTGTTTTTTTTGGGTTGAACTCTTACTCCTTCGCCCAGGCTGGGATGCAGTGGCACACATGCTCACGGCCACCCCAGCGTCGACCTGTTGGGCTCCGGCAATCTTTCCGAGTAGCCGGAACTACAGACGCGCGCCTACCAGGCCCAGTCTTTTTTATTTCATTGTAGAGATGGAGTCTCTCCAAGTTGCCCGCCAGGGTGGGTCTCGAACCCGCGGGCTCAGGCAATCCACTAGCCTCGGCCTCCCAAGGGGCTGGGATTACAGGCTGAGCCACCGACACTGGCCAGGTTTTTGTTTTAAATGATGACCTTCTCCATGCTTTGACTATAAAATTACACATTTTTGGTAACTACTTAGAAAAGAGATAGAGAAATGAAAATATCATGAAAAACTGTAAACATTTGAAGATTAATTTGGTTTAGATAGATGGTCCATTTAAAAACGCTGTCTCTAACAATTTAGGGCAAAAACAATGGAATTATTTTCAGTTACTAAATTATTTATAATATATCTAATAATGTACAAACAACTAGAGAACCATTCAAATGCAACTCAAAAAATTAACTATAAATGCTCATTTAATACCTTATGGGAACCTCTGCACAATTGAAGAACAAATAACCTAAGTGATTTTGGGAATAGATATTATAAAGCCTTTTTAAAAAGAGAATTAATTTTGAAAGCTGAAATACTGCAACAAACCTCCGTTAAATACATCCTTAAAATAATAAGATTTGTTGTGACTTTGTCTTTATGTTATGCTTAATCTCTATGACCTTAAAACATAATTTTTCTGTTCAGAGTCCTGATTTAGGTACTATGAAATAGCACAAGAAGAGGAATACATACAAAGGTCAACGGCTCCTCCCTGAAAGTCCATTATATTCATCATTTTATACTGACAGGTTCAGGGCAGAGGGGACAGTGTTGAAGACTGAGGCTGCCATGGAGAAGTAGAGGGAACCAAGGCGGAAACTTTGCAGAATTCAGTCAGCTCAGTGCTGGCCAAGCTAGTACCGACAGCAACATACTCTGATGGAAGCACGGCCTTGGCAATATGGAAGTAAATGAAAACCATCCAAATTAGAACAAGCAAAGCCTGTTTGTTCAGGGCTTGCTCTGTCGAGGGAGTCAGGCACCATCGCTCATGTTTGGCAGAGACTCAAAGGCAGGCAGGAGAGTGGAAAAGCTTTATAATGGAAAAAGAGAAGCCTTCAGGGATGTCATGATTGGAGGCTCTTGGCATGGGGAAGCTTGTAGGTGGGCTCACTGGAGGAAGGGCATCCTATGTGATTGGTTAGAGGAGGATATATGGTTTTCTTTTGTTGGTTTTAAGTTGAAATGGGGGCAAACATTAGAAAAGCTGCTAATGGTCAAGTTCTGGTCATTTGGGGTTGATCGTCACAGTGGTTGTTTGGCTTCCTGGACTGGTTGCTGCAGATTGGTCCACAGGTCCATTTTTAAAAATGATCTGGCCATGGCCTGTTTGTATATTCATTCTCTCAGCAGGTAGCCTGGTGGCCCAATAGACAAAGTCCCACTACTTGAGCTTTCACATGTTAAGCTTTTTAAATTTAATAAAGCAATTCATTCTCTTTCAACAAGTCAAATTATATATAGGTAAAACTAATAAAGAACAAAATTAAAGAACTCTTTTCCATAATCAGATTCCCTAGAAGTCATTTCTGCTAACAAAGCTGGTGGTTCAAACCATGGATTTTAAAAAACAAAACATCTACTTATACAAACAGAGCATGAGGTATAGAAAAAGGCCTCAGTATCAGCCAGAGTTGTTGGTTTCAAACAACAGAATCTGACCCTAGCAGAAAGGATGTTTATTAAAAGGGTATTTATTGGACAACTCACAGAATCACTGGGGGGTACCAGACTTGAAACAAACTTTCGGCAATAACTCTTTAAGTGCTATGATCTGAAAGTGTCCCCCAAAATCCATATGTTGAAACTTAATGCCAATATGATAGTATTAAGAAGTGGGCTTGAGGAGGTGACTAACTCATGAGGGAAGAGCCTTCCTGGATAGGGTAGGGTCCTTATGAAAGGGCTTGAGGGGGTGGATTACTCTTTTCTGTTCTTCTGCCATGTGAGAACACAATGTTAGTTCCTTTTTACCTTTCTGTCCCTTCCACCATGTGAGGACACCAGGACGGTGTCCTCTATGGTTATTTGAAGAGGAAAATAACCGAAATTATCTTGGCCAGACAACAAGCCTGCCAGTACCTTGATCTTGGACTTCCCAAGATCAAGGTAATGTGAGAAATAAATTTCTGTTCTTTATGAACTACCCAGTCTGAGGCGTTTTGTTATATTACCACAGATGGACTAAGACACCAAGCCATACAGCAGCACTGTTCTGACAAGAAACTATTACCACAATTCTTGAGCCTTAGATGCTAGGGTCTTCATCACTCCCACTTCCATGTCTGACAGGACTTAGTGTACCTGCTTCTCCTAGCAGCACCTACCTCTGAGACAGGTATTGGACTTTGCAGGTTCAGCCAAAGGCCTTGCCAGGAATAAAATGGTTTCTGCATGGCATCTGCTTCCTCATCACTGCCGTGTCTGATTCAATACTCTGCATGGATCTGTCTGGCTGATGGAGTGAGACTGAGTCATCTGAGCTATGAGAGAGGCAGAAAAGGTGAGTTGTATCTATTCTTAATGACAGCATTCATAAGGCAGGAATTTAAGGAGCACTAAATGTTACATAACAAAATAATAATAATAAAGTATGAAGGCATCACAAAAATGTTGTAAGTGCTCACTTCTGAGCAGGACACAGCACTCTGAACTTCTAGTGCTTGGGGGACCTATAGACTGACAAAGGAGTTGTGTAGGGGATTTTTAGCTACTTAGATACTTAAAGGTATTATCTGGCCATCTTGTAATGAAGCATATAATTATTCCTCTGTAGAAGGCTTTGTCTTAAACCACAGACAATATTTAATATGTTTAATATGAGTTACGGAATAGTCTCAAAAGATTTAGTGCATTTTTCTCTCTGATTCAGATTGAGATGTACACTCTGCATTCATTCCTGGGCTCAAGCACAGACTAAGTGAATCAGATGTCAGAAGTTTAAGACTCCTTTTAAAATTTTGCTCTGTTGTAACCATATATTTCAATTACCTTATCTTTATTTTCCCCTGTAAGTTTATTAGCTACATCTAATTTTATATCCTGCTGCATTAAATATATTTTTGTTCTAATTTTTCAAATCATTTTTGGAATAAAGATTTGCTATGGCATAAGCAAGTAAACAAATAAATATGCAATTTGACTTGGTTCAAAGTTTCCTTTCTCAAACATGGCTTGAAACCTTTGTGCATGCTAACAGTGTGCAAGAGTTTCCAGATATCTTAGTTATATTCACACAGTTATGGATAGTTGGATCATTTTCACCATGCCTAGGGGGTGATATGTTTATAAAACTCTTATTTTTAACTTCCCCATTTGTGAAGATAATAACAATAACTGCCAATTATAGAACACATTACATGCCAAACTATGTTATCTGCTTTATGGAGATGGTCTTGTTTAATCTTGATTGCAATTCTAGGAGGTGGGTACTACTATTATCCCTACTTCATTGATGTGGAAGCCAAGGCTCAGAGAGGTGAAGTCATATCCACAGTTTCAGAGATATTAAGGGCCAGAGTGGTGCTTAACCAAGTTCAATAATTGATAGTCACAGCAGAATCACCATGATGAGATGTCCAAGGTAAGGAGGAGGAAGAGTCAGGACTTATGACCTTTTTCTATATCTTAGCAACTCTCTCCAACTGCAAGGGAACATTGCACAGAACTATTGAGACAGAATCTGTCTTGCATGTATATTTTAGTTGTTCTATGTGGTCACTCAACTGCTTCAGGCAGTAAAGAGATATGCTTTGATGCTTCAAAGAGAATTTGAAAGGAAATCGTCTCCATCCTCATCCAGAAAACAGCATAACTAACACTGTTCCAGACATGAGTACTCACTGCTCAGCTTAGCTTCTGGCCATGACAACTAGAGTCTATTAGATTAAACTTTCTGTGGAAGAATAGTTATAAAGGCTGAATAAAATGCCAAACAAATAAGCAAACAGCTTTTTTGAAGACTAAAAAAAGTAAGCAAGTCAGCCAGGAATAAAGGGCCAAGGTTCTGGAGAAAAAGGGAAATGCACGGGAGTGAAACTTCCATTTGCACTGCTCTTCCTCCCCGAGGTACTTATTGGTGGGTAGCATAGGGCATAGAGTCTAGTAGAAAGTAGCACCTAGAGCTTGTGGCAGGCTCTTTAGAATGGTGAGATAAAATTAGCATTCAGAGTTACAAGCCTGTAAGAATTTGAAGACCCTATATCTAAGATAATGAAAAACTGCAGAGTAGGTGGTGGGGGGTGAGAGAGTGGCCAGATAAAATACAGGCCACTCAGTTACATTAGAATTTCAGATAAACCAAAAACGACTTTTTAGTGTAAATATGTGCCAAAATAACGAGAATCTGGAGAATTTCATCAGATTACTAGAGTCTGTACAAAATAACCAAATGAAAATTCTAGAATTGAAAAATATGCTTGAAATGAATAATTCAATAGATGGGTATAAGGAGTTTAGGCAGAGGAGAGATAGGATTAGTGAAATGAGAAAGATCAGTAGAAAATATCCAGATTGAAAACAAAGAAGAAAATATAGAGTGCAATGAAAAAGCTTAATATCCCTGAAAGTGTAGCTGATAAAATAAAAGAGAAAGAGGAAAATAAAGGGAGAGAGAGACAAAAATATATGAAGAGATATTGGCTGAAAGAATTTGAGGGTAGCAGACTGTGTTGGTTAATTTTATGTCTGCACTGTCAAACATTATTCTGGATGCTTTTGCAAAGGTGTTTTTTTGGATGAGATTAATACTTAAATTAGTGAATAAAACAGATTACTCCATAATATAGGTAGATCTCATCTAACAAGTTGAAGGCCTTAATAAAACAAAGATTTACCTCCACTGAGCAAAAATAAATCATGCAAGAAGACTGTTTTGAAATTTGAACTACAACTCTTCCTTGGGGCTACAACCTGATAGCCTAATCGTCAGAGAATTTAATAGGTATCCAGAATTGTGCAAAGAAATTCCTTAAAATAAATCTCTCTCTCTCTACACACACACACACACACACACACACACACACACACACACACACATGTTCTTTATATATATTTCATATGTATACATGTGTATATATGAGACACACACACACAAACACACACACATATCCTTTTGGTTCAATTTCTCTGAAGAACTATGTCTAGTACAGAGATCCATATGGGAAAGGAGTTAAAACAGAAAGAACAATCTCAGGGACAAGTATAAGAACTTAAGAAAGAATACAAAGCACGGGAAAAGGTACATATGTGGGTAAAATCTCAGTTATTATTGATTGTTTATAACAACAATAATAAACATAATAATCTAAGAATCTAAAATATTCTTACTAAAAAATATTAGACTGATGCATAAGTTCATAGCGTTTGTATTTGGCATGGCAACACTGTGGTTTTGGTGTTTATCGCTTGTTATTTCGAGTTGTGCTTGTGAATACGTCTTATGTTTTGCCGATTTTAAGAAAGTCACTGCCCTTCGTAGGTTAAAGAGGATGATGTGTCCAGTGGAGAAAACGTTTCTGACATATTCTTCTGTTTGAGTTAACAGAGGAGTAAAGGCAGTGGAGGTGGCTCTAAACATGTGTGCCACGTGCAGGGAGAATGCCATCGAGGAAAGCATGGCAAGAAATGGTCTTGTTGTCTCAAAGGGAGCCACATTGACCTGAGTGATTCTCCATGTCCAGGAAGACCATCAGGCTTTGATGAAAACTGTTTAAACACGTTAATCCACGATGATCTACATCAGTCAACCTGAGACTTGGCAAACGTGATGAATCTTGACTAGACAATCATTGTGTGACATTTGCATTCCATGGGCAAGCAAAAGTGCTATGAACTTATGCATCAACCCAATACATAACCCCACAAAATATGGGGGCAAGTGTTGCATAGAGTCAACAGGTTGTAATGTCTGTACACTGTTCAAGATGTGGTAAGAGCATTAATTTAAGGCATTATCTAAGAAGACAAAGATGCATATTATAACCTTTAGGAAAAAACAAAAAATAATCAACCATTTCTCTATGAAATTAACAGAAGGGAAACAGAGTAAGATAAACTGCTAATTAATCTAAAAAAAAGACAAGAAAGAATAAAAAAACACAGAATTTTGGGGACAAATAGAAAACAAATAGTAAGAGAATAGATATAAACTCAAGTATAATAGTGATTTTATAAAATATAAATGAACTCAATATTATAACTAAAAATAGAATTTTAAAATTCTAATTATGTGCAGCCTAAATGAGAAACATCTTAAATATAAGGATGCAGATTGCTTTAAAGTTGTTAAAAATAAAAAAAAAATCATACTATGAGAACGTTAAAAGAATGCTGGTATAGGAATATTTATATCAGGCAAAACAAACTTTAAAACAAAATATTTTTAGAGATTAAAAGAACTATTTCATTATGGTGGAAAAATCAAATTAATAAGAATATGATAATTTCAATTTTATGAGACTCATGCAATCTCAAAATTTATAGAGTAAAAATTAGAAAAACTAAAAGGAGAAACAAATGTAAAACTACAGTTGAGTTTGTTAATGCATATTTTTGGCAACTGGCAGCACATGAAGTCAAAATATCAGTATATGTACACAGAAGATTTGAAAATTGGGTCAACAAACTTAGTCCAATTGTCATATAAAGAATGTTGCACTCAACAACTGCAGTGTATCTTTTCAAATGCACAAGAGATTTTTACTAAACTGGTTGCTAAGGCCATAAAGCAAGGCTCAACGAATTTCAAAGGACTGAAACCACACACAGTAGATTCTCTGGAAACAGTGGGATTAAGCTAGAAATCAATAAGAAAAAACGTAACTAGAAAATCCTTGTATGATTGGAAATAAAGGAAGGCACCTCTACATTATCCATGAATGAAAGAAGTAGCAGTGGAAATAAGGAAATGTTTTGAACAAAATGATAAGAAAGATATGAAACATCTAACATCATGGAATGTAGTGAAAGCACTCACTATTTAAATGAATATTTATAGCCCCCAAATGCACACATTTGAAAGAAAAACAAGAAGGTTCAAGTCCTCTTCTCTGTGTTGATGTATACGTATCTTAACTTCTCTGAGCCTCAGTATGATGTTGTAACTTTTTAAAAAAATATGAAGTTCCTGGTGTTGTTTGTGGTATGCAGTAATGACTTTTCAATGATTAGCAATTATTCTTGTAAAATCCTTAAGAGTATGAACTTTTCATTTTATTTTGTTACCATCACACAGTGTTGGACATGCAGGAAAAACTCAGTAAACACTGAATATCACATATGAACATCATAAGCAGCTATCTACAACTTGACCTAGTAGATGAAAATATCAAAGCAACATCATACATGACTGTCTAGGTACTGTATATAGGCATGGCTTAAGGCTCAAAACAGTGTATTACTTAGATTTTCACAGGGCTATTAAAATAAACTGAGCCTTTAACAACATACAATGATTTTCTTTTAAATCTCAAATAAATACTAGGATTTTTTCCCCTATCTCATCAAAATATATACCATGGATGTACCTTTATTGAGGTCCAATGGTACTAAATTCAATTTGTATTAGTCTAAAAAAGTATTATTTCAACTGTTTTTGAAGGATTTTTTTTGAGATGTATAATTCTGGGTCCAGAATTATTTTTTCCTCAGCACTTTAATGTTAATATTCCATCATATTCTGGATCCCCTTGTTACTGCTAAGAAATCCGTTGTACATTTAATTGCCATAGCTCTAGTGGTAATTCTTTAATGTCTGACTGCTTTTAAAACTCTTTCTTCTGCCTTTGCTGTTATGTAATTTCACTATGATGTGTCTAGACATGTCTTTTTATTTTCTTAAAATTGGTTATGCTTTTTGAAGATTGATATCTTTTACAAATTTTGGAAAATTCCAGCAATTATATCTTCAAATATTGCTGCATTTACATTATCTCTTATTTTGCAGCTTCAAATAGATGCACATTTTACTTTTTTCAAAAATGTTATGTTTCATGCCCCTTGACTTCTTTTTTACATTTTATATATTATATCTTTGTGCTAGTTTGAACCATTTATTTGTGTAATAAATTGAATGTTTGTGTCCCCTTAAAATTCATTATATTGAAAACTAATCCCTAATGTGATGATTTTTGGATGTGGGGCTTTTGGGAGGTGATTAGGTCATAAGAATAGAGGCTTTATAAATGAAATTAGTGCCCTTATAAGAGACCCCAGAATGCTTTCTTGGCTCTTGAGGAAACTGCAAAGAAGATGACCATCTATGAACCAGGAAGTAGGCCCTCACCAGACTCTGAATTCACCAGTGCCTTGATTTTGTACTTCTTTGCTTTTAGAACTGAGAAATAAATTTCTGTTTATAAGTCATTCAGTCCATGGTATTTTGTTATAACAGCTGGAACAGACTAAGACATTTAGAGCTATCAGTTCACAAATTCTCTCTTCAACTATGTCTAACCTGATGCATAACTTATTATTTTAATTTGTAAATTGTTATTATGTTTTAAAATGTCTTTACATTGTATTTGTTTTCTTTTTCTCATTTGTATTTTACTTTTATATTGTTTGTTTTCTAGGTCATATGTTTAATGGCTTCTGTTAAATTTTGAAATATATTACTTATTTTGTATTTTGTCTGATAATTCTAATATCTTTAGTCTCTGTGGATCTGATTCTTCTATTGTTCTGCTGATTTTCATTTATAGTGGCTTGTTTCCTCGTGTGTTTTGTTATTTTGTGTCTGTGCTCACATGAGTTTGAGCAGGCTCTAGGCTTTGCTTTCTATCACCTATGCAAAACCGACTAAACTGAAGATCTAGGCCACTAGACCTCAGTAAATACTCTCAGGGGGTATCCTTGGCATCAGTTTGGTTACTTGTCTGAAATTGTGCTTTTCATCAGTTTGGCTTTTTCCTAACTCTCTAGTGAACAAATTATGCATTTTAATATGTTTTTATATTTCATTCAGCATTTTAATAACTTGTACTTGGAGGATTTTTGGAGTAATAGCTAGTCTGCCTTACTATAGGAAACATTAATATTACCAAGCTGTGTTTCAAAACATAGGTTTTATTATTCTTCAGGTATGACAAAGCCAGTAAGTCAAGAGATGACTACTATTAAAAAGATTGTTTGTTATACTCACAGATCCCAAGAGGAGGGGCACACCATTCCACAGAAGGTGGGGAAACACATGGGGAGGACCAGAGTCAGGAGGCAGAAGAGAAGGGGAAGACAAGAGCCTTTGTTGTGGTTTTCACACAAGGGGATGAGTAAGACAGGGCAAGCAGGTTTAGAATTGGCTAGTTTGAATTATTTCAGTGGGCTCTGGGATGGAGGGGTTGCTCCTAGTTGTCTGGTACTGGTCCTGAAATGATAAAGGCAGGAGAATAACGGTCTGGAGTAGGAGAGCTTATTGATAAAAGTGTTTGGGGTATAGGTTCTGGGTTGGTTGGTTTGCATATAAAAGGCAGACTTACAGACTTGCTTTTTGCTATATCTAGAAACTAGCCCTAGGAGGGATAGTCCCTCCAGGGTTAGCAAGGCCCACAGATGTCAAAGCATCAAAAATACATAATAAAAAGATGATAAATATAGGTCGAAATGCATTGATAAATAAGATGTCATGTGTTTTTCAAATAATAGTTACCTATACTCGTTTCTCTTTTATCTTTTATATAGAAAGTTACATAAGAACAATAATTGTATATATCATAGTCCCTGAAGAAATGAAATGAAGCTCACCTATGGTCAATTTACCCAACATTATTTAGTGTCAATTCTACCTCCATTGGAATCATGAGCCACAGTTTTAAGAAACAATTAGCACTAGCACTATAAAACATGTACAAATCAAATTTACTGCATCCTTTCAAATATCTTCGTCAACTTACTTTTTATATGTTCATGTTTTTCCACTAATCTTTTCTGTTTCCACTCACCATTCTTAAAAGACTCTCTTAATTCTAAAACAAAATATTAAATCACAACTAAGATGCCTAACAACATATGGCCTTTGTTGAGAATTTATCTGCAGGTATAGGTGATTGTAACTTCAAGAGATTCATGTAGTGAAACAAAGCAACTTCATTCTTGGTCTTCTACTTCAACCAAATGACAACTGCTTTTGATTATAAACTTGAGTAAGTTACCTAATATATTCCAGTCACATGTCAGATTTTCCTTCAATTGCTTTTCTCCCCAGCAATGTTTTAGAAAAGCATTCTTGGAAGGCATGTTTCTTCTCATGTCTAGATTTGAACCATGCTAAGGATAAAAGCAGCTTCTCTGCAGTTTCATTGACTCTGCAAGGCACTGTGCCAAGTTCTCTGTCAGCACTCAAGCAATTATTATCCAAATTGACATGCAGTCTAAGTGTGAGTCCTATTTGAGTCAAGCCTCCACAGAAATGACTAAGATAGTATTTCTGAGTCCATAGATACAGGACTAACTTCAGAATTGACAAACCAAGACCACCATTCCCATGAGTGCCAAATGCTTATGACCAGTGGGATGGAATTTAACATAAAATCCAGGACCAATGGAGCTGAAGCACCCTCCTTCTCTTCTTTAACCTAGTGTCACTTTACAGTTACAAACATTTATGCGGATAAGGGCAGGTGGTACTTCATGTGTGATAAATTTGGGGCACTTGAAGCTTTAAATTATTTGTACCTGATGCCAACAAGCAACTCCTTTCCATCTTCAAATAGATATTTCCCAAAGCAGAAAACATCTTAATAATCCTCTATTCTTTAGAGATACAAGCTCTCCCTGTTCCTTTGTTCAAGGCAACACAGAGCAATGAGTGTTTGTACTGGCTCTGTCCACTCTCTGATAGTTTTATTACATGCACCCTGTGACAGAGGAAAGTCTTCAGCCAAATGATCTCACAGACCAGATATTCAGGGAAGGCTATTCAGACACATGCAGTTAAAACATCTTCTGAACAAAAACCAAGGGGTATTTTCTTATTTTCCCTTTCCAGTACTGACCTGAATGACTGTGCTACGAGATGCCATGGGAAATGGAAGCAGTCACATAACTTGGCTTTAGTCTAGCTAGTATTTTGAGGGGAAGTGGGTGACTTGGTGGTGGGGTGTGGGGCATCAACCCCAAACAGGGGAAAGCATGGTTTAAACTGTGATAAATCTAGAAACTCCAGAGGACTTCCAAAAATATTTTTTGGATCTTTGGATAGCTTTGATGGTGCTCATTTGTTAAATGCTAGTTTTTCTTTAAAATATAATCCTCTGACATTTTTTGAACAGTCTTCAAACTTCTTTATTGTACTTCTTATTCGCAAAAAGTTACTGAGCTTTTTGTATTTTTTCATTTATGTATTTTTTTTCACTGTAAAACATTTAAAAGAAGAGATAAAGCTAAAATATCCAATATTGAAAATTCTTCCTTATTGTAATGTCTTCTATTAATCAACTCCTCAAAGTATAAAAAAAGACAATAAAGCATTTTGTATATTATAGGCACAAACATTAATTCAGCCTTTTACAAAATTTTTATCTTCAGAATACACACTATTAAAAATTCAGTAAAGCTAAATATTCCCCATATTGCAAACATACAAATATATAAATGTATTACAAATATACAAATCTATGAATGTATTACAAAGCAACAAGTTAAAGAAAATTTATAAAAAGTTAAGTAAAAAATACATCATTTAAACATAAATTTACAGATAGAATAAAATAAATAATTATTAAAATGCAAACAAATACAATCTATTATAAACACTGGAAATGGAAATATATTTTATTTTTTGGATGCAATTCTAAAGCGTTGTAATTATTAGCACAGATTTATTCAAGCTTCTGGAAAAGTCTCATGACTCTAGCTAAGAAATGATGAGAAGAGAGTTATAAACTAACTTGAAATACTGTACGTTGGTTCCTGCTCTTCAAATAATCCCTCTGTTGTTTTATTATTTTGAGGACATAGTAAACTTTTGTCTCCAAAAACCATAATTTTTGTTTTAAAGACAACATTTCTGGTTCATCTTAGCCTAGTTTCATCACACATACACTGAGATTCCAATGAATATTAAGTTACTCATACAAGTTTCAGTGCTGTCAACTCATTTCCACTTGTTCAGAAAGTCTTTTAATTAGAAAAAGAGTTATTCTTTCAGTAGAAACTTTGCTTTGTCAATTAATATTTTTCTCTTCCTCTTAGGGGTTTAGAAGATACCCAAGAGCGCTTTTAAAACAACTCTTCTTTTGCTTGGAAATTTGAATGTAGTTTTTAACTCTCAGGAATATCTCAAGATACAAATAATTCAGATATTAGATTTTAAAAATATAGTTATATCAACACCTTCTCCTCACAAAATGGTGGTGTTTCAGCACTTGAGAAAAACACTGTGTGCCAGAATATCAGAACCCCCAAACCTATGTGACAATATAATTAAGGAAAAAATTACCATTACTATCAGTGAAATATGCTGTTTCTTTATATAGTTACAATATCAATAGAATTCAGTGACATTATCCATAGAATTCAATCATTATTGTGTGTGGCTATAAAAGGCTCAGATTAAGAGTAGAAATTCAGATATGCAGAATTCTTATTTATGAGTAAATGTTCATAATATCTTGGCTCACTGAAGCCTCGACCTCCTAGGCTTATGTGATTCTCCTGCTTCAGTCTTCCAGGTAGCTGGGATTACAAGCATGTGCCACCACATCTGGCTAACTTTTTTTTTTTTTTTTGTAGAGACGAGTTCTCCCTATGTTGCTTAGGCTGGTCTCAAACTCCTAGGTTCAAGCAACCCTCTTGCCTTGTCCTCCCAAAGTATTAGGATTATAGGCCACTGAGCCCGGTCAATCCAGAGATTCTTTTAGAGCAGGAATCTCTCTAAGCTAGTATTCCATTTTGTGAGAGATGGTTTAGTTAAAACCAGATAACTGAATCTCAAATCCATCAGACTAAATTGTAAAATCTGCAAGCCAATGCATTCAAGGCACAGGTCAACTTTCCTCTGGTTCTTCCCTTAAGATTCCTTGAACACTATAAGGGTCACATAACCCTCTGATATGTATCCACTTAGGGTGGATGGGTCAATGAATATGAAATACTGGTAAATCTTCACTTGCTTTTTGTTTTAGGTTGAAAATAAATGTAAATTAAATTTCTAATATATCCTTCCTTTTAATAGGTTATTTTGTACATTCCATAGAGTGCAAGTTCCCTGTCACTGTAAGAGAGACACAATGAACTTCATGTCTATTCTACTCACAAGGATATGCCATTCTCAAAACTTAGGGACCCAGATGGGGAGAGGGGTTAGGAATCCTGCAGATGGGGGTGGGGTGGGATGGGAACTGGGAGCACCAAAGGGGATTAAATGAGGAAGGTGGGTTCACACTTTTTATTTCAGGCACTCTTGCTGGGGTCATTAACTGCACCTTTATATATATATACAAAGGGCCACAGCCCAGCATAGCACTGGGACGTTCAATCAGAAGTTATTAAACTTAATTGAATTAAGAGAGCTGGAAAAATTACATGACTAATTTAAGGCCCCAGGCTGCGTGCATTCAACAGAGGCGACATTTGGCAAAGGCTAAATCAGTGCCTGCAGAGTTGGTGGCACTGCCCCAGTGCAGGGATTCAAAGTTTCTCATTATTTGACAGGAAAGTGTAGGAGGAAGAAAAGTTAGAAATGGCTCCACTGAAGAGATGGAGTCTAAGAAGGAGCTTAAGAATGGATAGACGGGTTTTTGTTTCTTTTCTTTAAACTGGGTATGATTTAAAAATATAAAGATAAAACAAATTAATTGCAAGAAATTTAGAAAATGCAGATAAGCCTTCCCAAACAGAAAATTTTTAAAAAAGGAATGAACAGAAAAGAAAATGTACTCATAAACTCACTAACCAGAGACAAGAGTAATTAGCCTTTGACGTATATTCATTTAGCCTTGCATGCCCCAGGATTGAGGGTAAAATTCTTCTAATTTAAGATTCTTTTTGTTTGCCAACATCATCATATTCACTATAATGGTCAAATAATTGAGGATAGCTTTAAGAGTGGGCAAAGGGGAAATTAGATTAGAAGTGTCAGGGCAGAGCAGACTTAAATTTCTTTGCGCAAGGGAACTAAGGCATTTGGAGAGATTGCTCCCTTTTAGTGGCTACCATTGCTCCATGGAGGGCATCACTGTCACTCCCCCAGAGCTCTCTCGCAGCTCCCAGGTCTCTGTGGGTACTTCAGGTCCCTGTCCGGCCTGTGACCACTGCTGCTCCTCTGGATACAGCAAGGCTTTCTGGGAGCCACTTCTGCTCCACGGGGCTTCCTGAGCATGGAACAGTGCTGTACAGTCTCATGCAGTCCAGAGAACGGCTCTCTGCTGTGATTTGCCCTCTGTCATGTAGGTGCCAGTAATGTCCCTGGAGCACCTGCTGTTTTGTACATCTTACTAGCAGCTGTTCTGCTCTTTAAAAGATGCGTCTATTCACCCACGGGAGGTGGAACAGGAGAATACATCCAACGGACAAATCCCACTCTGTAGCAGGTTTCATATCTCCATGCAGACGACAAAGGCTTTGTTGTTGGCTCCTGCCAGGGTAGCTCTGAGGCCCTTTCATCATTGGCAGGAACTCTTTCCTGAGAAAATCTTAAACCTGCTGAAGACTTCTCCCAACTACTCCTAGATTTGTATTTGCCCAGCAGAACATGAAATTTTAGTTTTGGGTCATTTTTCCTCACTCCAGGGGGTAACCTTAGGTCTTATGCATATAGGCTTCTAATACTCCCTCTACACCCACACTTTTGTGCCAAAACCACGCAGACATGTCAAAATTCTCTTATTTATTGAATTATTCATTTCTGACCATGGCTCAGAAAATTCCAGTATTCAACACTGAAAAGTGGATTCAATCTCTGAATCCAAACTATATTGGATTATAACATCTTAGGAAAAGCCATGTATTCCATATGACAGCATATGAACGTAATTACATGGTAAAGCCTTAGGTAGAGAAGGATGTGTGGTGTGTGTGTGTGTCTGTGTGTGTGTGTGTGTGTGTACATATGCACATTTGTTTTAAGCCAAACATAGTCACTCACCTTTGGGAACTTGTATTGTTTTTGTCTGCTTTGTATGTCCAGTCAATATGTCAATGTTCATGGGAAGATTTATTTATAAGGCTGAAATAACCACTGGCTGGAACATTTTTAGAAGATTTAATAAATAACCTTGAGGAAAGCCAGAGCCCTTTGCACACTGCTTGGCCATCTGCTCACCTGCCCAGTGTTCCTTCTGGAGCAGCGGGGAGAGGGAAGAAGTCCAGTCTTTCCCATTCCATGTATTTAAGGAGTCAGAAGTTAGTCTAATTCTCCTGCTCCTGGTATGTGTCTCAGGCTTAACCTATCAGGGTGCTGCAACCTCCTGGCCACAGTTCAGGAGAGAACATGTGATCCTAGACTTAAAAAATTTTTAGAGTCATAAAGAAAGACTTTATCTTTTGTTTGGAAATCAAAGCTGTGAGACCATTGAGAACATAGAGATATTGATAATCCTGTTGCCGCCACAAAGGGAGAGGCTTTTGAGAATAAAACCATGCAGACACTAACTGAGCAGAGAGATGCAAAGAGAGAGACAGAACTCTGATGATATTATTTGAGCTTCTAGGAGCAACCAGCCTTGGCCTCTCAGTTGCATCAGCAAATTAACTGCTTTTTATCTTCTTTTGTACCTAAGCCAGGTTAAGTTGGTACCTGCCTAACACGCTTCATAACACAAAATAAGCTCAGGGGAAAAAAACTAAAATTAATAAGTTGGTTCAAAAATACTTAAGGAAGACTTAAATCTAAACAAATAGTATTAGCATTCTTGCCTATGATGGGAACACAACATTTGCATTGCTTAATCTTATATAAATAAGAAAACTGAGACTCAGAGAAGTCTGCTATGTTGGCCAAAGGAACACAGCAAATAAAAAAGAAGGCAGGATGTTAGTCTAGTTTTTACTCCTATAGTGGCAACATACTTTAATACCATGAGAATAAGATGAGCACACATGTTGATAGCACAAACAATTCCTCATGAATTATATTGCTCATTTTTTTTGTTAATGATGATCTTCAAGTCTCTCGACATCCCTACCTAAATTCTATCCAAGTCAGAAACCGATATGCTTTTACCTTCAAACCAGGGAAATGCCTAATCCATAACAGACATTTTTGATATCCAGTGCAAACTGTCTGAGTTCTTAAGGATGGAATTCCTTCAGTTCTTGTTAGGAGCATCTTTAAAAGTCTCCATTCACCTTAGTCTATCCTGTCTTCTTCTTTTCTCCTGTCCAGTTCGGATCTAGTTCAACTCATCCCAATTCAACAAATATTTATTGACAATCTATGATGTGCCAGATGCCCTACTGAACAGACATTCTGTCGATGAATGGCTTGTGGCTTCTCATTTTAAACGAATGAATGATGTCCATCTTCTTTTTGATCTACTCTCCACCCTCTTACATCCAATAAACAGTTCCTTGTGTAATTTGTGTCTTGAAACTTCTGTTGATAAAGGGGAGAAGTAAGTCATTTTTAAAAGTCTGGATTGATACCACTGCTATGGGTTGAATTGTGTCCCCCTAAAATTCATATGTTGATGTTCTAAGGCCCAATACCACAGAATATGACCTTATTTGGAAATAGAGTCACTGCAGATATAATTAGTAAAGTTAAGACAGGTCGTTAGGGTGGACCTTAATTCAGTGTGACTTGTGGCAACTAATGTCCTTATAAAAAGGGAAGCCTGGACACAGATCCACACAGAGAATAGATGACATGAAGATCCAGGGGGAATGCCATTTGAATATGAAGATGGCCATTTTCATACTCAGATGGTTCTTAAAAGGAACACATCCTACAACACCTTGATTTTAGACTTCTGGCCTCCAGAACTGTGAGACAATAAATTTCTGTTAAGCCACCCAGTCTGTGGTACTTTGTTACGGCAGCCCTAGCCAACTAATACAACCGCAAACTGGCTAGCTTCAGATGGGATCTGTTTGACCTGCGTGATGTTTTTATTTTTTAATTACATCAACATTTCAAAATCAGGAGATTTCTGCTTTTTTTTTTTTTTTTAAAACATTGGGAGACATACAATTCTGAACTTGGCATGAACCACTTGGAGCTGAGTAGCAACTTCCTGATAGGTAGATGTTTGTTTACTAGTTTGCCATAGTCTTACCAGTTCATCCTGCATTCCAGAAGACTGGAATGGTTGTTCACCATCATATTCAAGTCCATTCTGGTTCCTAGCCTGAGCTCCCTGGATTGATCCAAAGTGGGCAGTCTTTAAGGTAGGATGAGTAAGAAGTAGCATGACAAGAGGAGAGCGGTGGGATTCCCTGAGATCCAAAGGGTATCAAAGGATGGTAGAGGGACAGGAATCTGAAATCAAATCTTGTGAGCAGAGGCATGGTACAGTTAGAGTATGACTGTTGGGATCCTGTCCCTGTGTTCTATGGTATTGGGAGCCATGTTAAAGGCTCCAGGAGACAGGCTGGACACAGAGAGATGTATGCTCCCATGAGCAGAGAAGCTGTCCACCTTGGAACACTCCATGTGGACAACGTACACCTCAGTGGCCACCATATTGAATTTAAGAACAGAGGCCGTTTCCCGTATTTTCCATACTGTGTTAGACCAGTCAGACTGCTGTCTGTGGTCCAAACCACTCTCTTACTCCAATAACAACTGTTATTGGATTTCTCATCAACTCTGACAATTTGTTTAGATTTAGAAAAATGACATAGGTAAACTTTCTTATACACTCTAATCATGCAGAACAAATTTTTTAAAAGGAATGCTTTTTAACCTCATGTTAACTTCACGCAGGAAGACCAGAGAGGTAAAATGACTTGCCCAAGGCCACACAGGCATTTGTTATTTTGAAAACAAAACCTGTTTCCTATCTTCTCTGGGGGTCCTTCATTAGTAGGTCCCTAGCAGGCAGGTCTCAAGCAGCAGGAAATTTATGTCACTGAAGACTCCTTCTTTACCCTACTTTTTGTTCCAGAGAGCAGAACGACTTGTCTTCCCCACCCAGGGAACATGTGCCCTTTCAAACAGGTCTCCAAAGAACTTTGCTGAATAAACATGAACACCAGCAATCAGTCAGAATTGGAAAGCAGCATAAATGGTCCCAGATGCCAGTGTTCTCATCCACAAAGCTTTTCCCCAGTGCTAGAGTTGGCATTTTTTTTAATCACTGTGCTTTAGTTGAAATAACACCTGGCCAGGCTTATTGAGGACTGATTATGCAAAGATTGATTTCCTCATGTATGGAAGACTATACCAAGTAACAAGATGTGGATATTAATAATAATCTTGCCTTCATTCTCTTCTAATTCTGGAAATAATCTTTACAATGTGCGGACTAGTGAGTAGCTAACTTAATGAACACTTGATAGATACTGGGAGAGTACTTTTTTTTTTTATAGATGGATTACTCAGCTGTTCTCCTTGGCTCTCATATCATTACCCTTAGGAAGTAGGAGCAAATACCAAGGGAAATACCAGCAGTGAAAATAGAGGAAACTGTTCACGCCTCTTTGCCTTGGACCCTCCTCCTCTCCTGACTTTTGAATGCAAAGACCCAAAGATGCTCCTCTAATGTCCTCATCTCCCTTCCCCATCTTTCACTTAGAACTTTTCAGGAGTGAGGAGACTCATGGAAACTTTCAAGAGCCTGCATTTATTGTATAGAAGAAAAAAAAATGAGACCCAGAAAAAAATAGAAGTGTATTCCCAAGATGCTTTGGCTATTAACAGGGCCAAGAATGAGAATCCAAGTTTGTTGCCTTTCTTGAAGTATGGATTTTTTTCCTCCTATAATTGGCTGGCAGCGCAGGGTCAAAGGGTCTCTGTGGCAGATAAAAATCCCACAGCAGCACACTGAGACAAGGTATTTCAATCGACAGTTTTGGTATCTATGACAACATAAAAGCAGTTTGATATTTGCTCTATTTGAATGATTTTGGTATTCAAGTATTTTTAAAAACTCTGCTTTTACTGAAGATACTCAAAAAATTGAGCTAGTTTATTTACTGAGCACTTAACTATGAGCTAGGCTAAGTGTTCTACAATGTGTTATCCCACTTAATTCTCACAATAACTTCATTCCACAAAGTCCATGGATTCATTTCTTATTGCTACATGATTAATTATCACACATCTGGTAGCTTAAAATAGCATTCATTCATTATCTTACAGTTCTGTAGACCAAGTGTCCGGGTAGGGTAGGCTGGCCTCTGCTCAAGGTTGTCTATCACAAAGCCAAAGTCAGGTTGCAGATTGGCTGTGCTCTTATCTGAAGTCTCTGAGGAAGTATCCACTTCCATAATCATTCACCTGTTGGCAGAAACTAACTTCTTGCAGCTGTAGGACTGAGGTCCCTGTTTTCTTCCTGGCTATCATCCAGACTCTGATCTCTGCTCCTAGAGGCCACCTGCATTCCTTCTCATTTGTCCCTCACCCCAAAGCAGTGAGGGTGCAGGAAGTCACCATGCTCACACAATTAGATCAGGCTCATGTGGATAACTACTGTATCTTAACATCAACTGATTTGGAACTTTAATTGCATCTGCAAATTCCCTTCATAGCAGTACCTAGATTTGTATTTTATTGAAAATAGCCAGGAACAGAAATTTTAAGGGGTTGGGGGAGACAAAGGCTCTGGGTAAAACAAATAGGGTGAGAGACAAGGGAATGGTGAGGATTAGAGAGAACCAGTACCCATGATGTTCCAACAAAAGGTGCTGCCACTGAGCAGCTCACCCAGATCAACATCACACAGGAAAATAAAAGACGCCTTGAAGATCTTCCAATTTTACAAAATCAGAAATCTCTATTTTTATATCAAACCACTGTAGAGAAAACTTACAATTAACTTAAAAATAAAACACATCTATCCTCTAGGACCTTCGGGCCACCAGTTGGAAACTATCTCAACAAATTCTGTGACCATGACTGATATTTTCCTGACTCCTTAATCTGGTCACCCTGCCTGTAGCCTTGTCTTTTTTGCCCACCAGCCCTGGGCTGTCCACCTTAAGTGCCATACACCAAAGCGACTCACCATACTGCAATGGGTTTTCCACCCTGATGTTAAGATATTCTAGTTATTTACGTTTAGAGTCCTGGTGGACTTGTCCTGGTGGGGTTGGCTAATCTTCAGCAATTAACAAGGTTTCTCTTAAGCACCTGGTTTAGGGTTTCTCCAGACGATTCCAACGACTTTCTCTGTTTCTTATAGAGAATCTGCCCAAACTGATCCCAGAATAGCTCTTTCCAGACTGTAGCATGTCAATTAGATTGTAAGCACAAAGCAAGCAGGAACCAACCATGAGTTACTTCAACTTATATCCCCTATATTTGAAATAATTTCCTGGACATGTGTAGTAATTATTTCTTAAATAAACAAAAGACATTCTGCAATACTGAGTGATCTCTATATGCTGCTAAAATTGCACTGAACAGCCGGGCTTGGTGGCTCAGCCTGTAATCCCGCGCCTTTGGGAGGCTGAGGTGAGTGGATTGTCTGAGCCCGCGGGTTCGAGACCCGCCTGGGCAGTGAGACCTCATCTCTACAATAAATCAAAAAATCAGCCGAGCATGGTAGCGCATGCCTGTAATTCTGGCTACTTGGAAGGCTGAGGTGGAAGGATCGCCGGAGCCCAGCAGGTCGAGGCTGCAGTGGCTGGGAGCAGCCACTGCACTCCAGTCCGGGCGACAGAGTGAGACTCCAACTCAAAAAAAAAAAAAAAAAAAAATTGCACTGAGCTTCCTGGACCTTCTTTCAGAATGTCTCTGAAACCACAGGGGAGACTGCTTACCTGAGTCTACATAACCACCACCACAACAACGAATGGAATTATTTTTAAGAGATCTTTTTAAAGGACATTCATTTTAAAAAGTCATGATCACCATAATAGAAAACAATCTCCTCTGAGCAGGACATAGTAGAAGAGTGGTCTGCTGAACTGCAAGTAAGCCGCTGGTGTTATCACACACAGCCTGATGTATGGTACAGGCAGTTCGATGGTAGAGTGCGGTTAGAGTAGAATGTAGATTGAGTCTGGTGGTTAGAATAAGGTCAATGGGACAAGGTGAATGGAGTCAGGTGGGTGGATTTGGATGCATTGCTGAAGAAGTTTGCTGGTGATGTGGTGACTACAGTAACTTTATTTTATATTTCAACAAGGAGGAAGAGGTACTGATTTACAATTATGTACATAAACATTCTACATCCTACTTCTTAATCCTGATAATAGAAGAAACCTCTAAGGAAATGTGTATAGAACAGAGTGGGGCTAGACCATCTGTTTTCTATCACCTTGTGCCTTTGGTGTTAACTCCAGTAACATTGTTAATCTGGAAGAGATCAGACTCTGGACATTGCAGGGAAACTAACTGTGGTCACTCCTTGTCCTTAATTCTGGGCTGCTATCTTGTGCCATGTGCACGAACTAGTCTCTCTCCTGTTATTATTACTGCCATAGAAATCCTTCCTAGCACAAGTGATGACAGCAGATAGCTGCCCTGGGCTTGGCCTGCCAGAGATACTTCTCTTCACTTCTCCCTGATTCAATACCTATTCATGCTTCCATACTACCTACAAATGTCGCTTCAGTCTAAACATCCCTGCCCAAATAAACAGTACTAGAATATCTTTGCAGAAAGCATGCTGCCTTGGGAGTCAAGAGAGTTTGTTCAGTCCCCTCTGCCATTGACAAACTCTGGTTTCATTTTTTTTTTTCATCTGCAAAACAGGGTTCTTTCAACTATAAAAATGCATAAATTACATATTTTTATGCTGGTTAGAAATGGTCTTCATCATGGTTTACACAAGTATGCTATCAGTATGGCTTTATACTGATAAGAAATGATCTTTCTTAGATTGTGGCACAGACTGTTTCTATGTAATTTTCCTTGTAAAGAACTGGACTAGTATCCAGAGTCCCTGAATCACTAAGGACAAAATAAACCACAATCAAAACACAAAACCTTAACAGTTACTCTAACCATTGTCTGCAAAGGGTAATTTCTTTGATATATGGGATTTGTTTTTCACACCTCTCTTGATCTAGGAAAAAAGAGCTGCACGATTATGTAAGAAAGAAATTGACTGTTTCTAAACCCCTTAGTCAGGAAGAGTGTTTTATGTTTTGGTTTTTTAAAACTTTAACATTTAAGTCCAGGAAGCAAAAAGACAGAATCTCACTGGAAAAAATACTAGAGACATGCATTAAAAAACAATACTGGATACATGCGTCAAAGAACAATACTGGAGACCTGCATCAGAGACACGCATTAAAGCACAATACTGGAGACATGCACCAAAGAACACTCCCCTTGTTCATCTCTGCCAAACGGCCCCAATCTTATCCATCCCTATGATCCCTCCCAGCAAGTGCTGAAGCTCAACTCTCTCTTTTTTTTTGAAATTTTCATGTGATATAGGTGACCAGCAAATTAAATTAACATCAGAAATATGATTTTATAAAACCAGACTCTTGATATGAAACCAAACATTTATAAAGACTGAATAGGACTATTCTTAATGGGAAGGGCCAAATACTGGGTTGTGGCCAAGCTGGGACAGAGTGAGCTGTGCACACATTTTTCGCAAAACATGGGGTACACTCTTTATTTCTCAGTAGTGTAGTGATCTATCCACTCTAGTGGTTTCCAATGGGGAGCAAGCAACTCCATGGGGTGCACAGTATGTATCAAGAGGTGTTAGAGAAAATCCTAGAAAGCCCTAGAATTTCCACTGAATATATATTTTTATGTGAAAATAAAAAGAAGTTGAAGCTTACTAATATTTATCAAAAGGATTGACACCAGGATTTTCATTTGGTCAGTTCAAGTCTCACATATAGTGTTTACATTGATCTGATTAAGTGGATTTCTGAACCATATTAAGTATTTGAACTAAACCAAGCCTCATAAAATGGACAAATGACCATTTTGCAAAGAAAAAAAATTTAAAGATGACATCAATAATCCAAATATAACAAATGGCAGATTTGACATTTCCCCTAGTCTTAGCATGCGTTCTTAATCAGTCACATATTTAATTTGTCCCTTCAATGTACATTTTGACATTCTAATAATAAATGAAAAAATAACTGCTTCTCAAGGAAATGCAAACTATGGGAACAGCATTTTGAAAATGAATGTTTAAAAATGTTTTAGTCATTATGTGAGATCTTGCTGAAAATATGTGTGAGCATGTCTTGAAAAATTCTCATATCTATACACTTAACACTGTTTACTTTTCACATCTGCACAGCAAAAAATATGGCTACTGCTGCTCTGTTCTCTATGTTGAATGTATCTGGCACATTTAAGACCACTCAACACATTCCTAAATTTTCTATTTCTAATCTAAGCAGTCTGATTCTTGCCATGTTTTTCTAGCCTGTTGTAAAAATCTTCCAACTGAAGAATTTCTTTCAACTAACCCTTCTTATTATTTAATAGACTAAATGATTGATGTAAGAAATGAACATTTGTCAATTAGAATTCAATAAAAATGTTTATACAATTAAAGGATGGGTGTGAAAAAATGTGTATCATGATTCATTAATAACAGTCAATAATATCTTTGCTCCATTTGGTTCTACAAATCTTTTGAAGCTATCATTTTCAACTATAACAGCAACTATAAAAAGGTTTAAAGTCACTCCAATGATTTACTTTATCACAGAGAATCAAACCAAGATTTAAAAAGATAATAAAGCATAGCCAGTAAAATTTCTCTCTTTAAAATTGTTATTAATAATATACTTTAGGGAGAGCAGGGTAGCTGTATTTACATTAATTAATTTGTAAATATTAAATAGTATATATTTTATTTTATCTAATTTAAAAAATATGTACTTTATGTTTGTTTTCTAAATATATAATATATGAGAAGTATATATTGTACTATTATATAGTTGTTCATTAAACAACTTATTTGTCAGTAAATATAATTATAATGATTGTGGCCTTTAAAAAAATATTGATGGATGTATTATCAAAATAATTTGGAAATTGTGTTTCACACAAGAGTGAGGTACATGCTTTCAGTCTCTTCCTTGTAATTCAAAGCTAACAGTAGCCTTATATTACAGGTTCTAAAATTGTAGCAGTAGTACCTTCTGGGGTGAGCATGTGTATCTATTTTTAGAACATTTTTAAAACACAGGATATTTATGATCTTTGAAATATCCTCAGATATTAGTAGAAGTTCGGGCAAAAATGTTAATAAAGACAATTCCTTAGAGGTACTCACAACAGATTTCCAATGCTAATTGCTCAGGGGTGTTGGCTGAGCAACAAAATGCTAAAAAGAGCATCTACAAAGAAGGTACATTCTAAAATTAACTAACTACTAACAGAGAAAGTCTCTTTCTTTTGTAGCCTTTAGCAGTGCCTCCACCTTTCCCCCATCCAAATGCTTAATTTGAAACAGCAGCTGACACTCAATTTGGTAACTGAGTGATCCAAGACTCACCAGTCCACACAAGTGGGGGCGGGGGGGAGTGATCCCTGAGCTGCTTCGAGCTCCTCCTCCACCAGTCTGAATACTCATCTTCAGGTCATTGACATTTTTTCCCCTACTCTTTTTTGAGACCGGAAATAATTCTATAGTTGAGGAAAACCTAGCTCAAGAACTGATAATCATAGCTTGAGGTCAGATGTTGCCAGGGCTCCAGAGAGGAGAGTGTCTAATGCCATTCTAAGTGATTGACCTGAGTGTGTTTCTCATAAGTCTTTGATGGTTTATGATGATAACAATTGCCATAAACACTTCTTAAGAATTTTGTATATGGCCACTTTCATATTTTTATGTATTTTTTCATTTAACTTTTTATCCTACTATCATTATCCTCATCTTAAAAAAGAAGACTAAGGCCTGGAGAGGTTAAGAAATTGGTGGAAGGAACACATTTAGTAAGTGGAAGATCCATGATTCAAATCTTGTTTTGGCTGGAGGGCTAGATTCTTAGCAAGAATGCACTACTGACCTTTTCTAGGATTTGCTTTACTGCCTGACTGATGATTTGTATAATGAGTATTAGTTGAAGGCCAGCAACTTTTCTTTCTTATGGATTCTTTCTACTTCCAAAATGCAAATTTAAAAAAATCTATAGGTAATTTTGATGTTGTTATCAACAAACTTTCCATAAAAATCAATTTCTACTTAGAATGTAGAAGATAATATATGTATCCAAAGGAAGCTGTGAGTCTGACAAAGCTACATATTGTATGCACTCAACTATGTGACCTTACAGAAAAGGCAAAATTATGGAGAAAGTAAAAAGACTAATGGTTTCCTGAGTTTTGGGAAGAAAAAACATGAATAGGTGATTTTTAGAGCCGTAAAAGGATTCTGTATGATGCCATAATAGTGGATACATGTCATACATTTATTAAAGCCCACAGACTGTACAACAACAAGAGTGAACTGTAATGTAAACTGTGGACTTTCGTCGACTAAAAAAAAGTGGGAGGGATTGTGCTCAAAGACATTGTTAAGAAAACAAGTTACATATTAGACGAAAATATTCACAACAAATACAATTGATAAAGGACTTCTATTCAGACTATATGAAGAACTTTTACAACTGAATCATAAGAAAAAAATACAATAGAAAACGAACAATCTCCAGAATCAATGCACTACCCATCAAATTACCAATATCATTTTTCTAAGATCTGGAAATGACAATACAGAAATTCATATGGAAACAAAAAAAAGCACGAATAGCCAAAAACAATCCACAGGAAAAGAAACAAAGCAGGAGGTATCACAACTCCAGACTTTAAACTTCACTATAAGGCTACAATAATCAAAACAGCCTGGTATTAGTACAAGAACAGGCATATAGACCAATGGAAGAGGACAGAGATTCCAGAACCAGAAACTTGATCTCTCAACCAACTCATCTTTGACAAAGTTATCAGTAACAACCACTGGAGAGAGGAGACCTTATTCAGCAAATGGTTCTGGGAAAACTGGCTGACCACTTGCAAAAGAATAAAACAGGATTTCCCACCTTTCATCGTATACAATAATCACCTCTAAATGGATCAAAGACCTAAACTTAAAACCTCAAACTATAAGAATCTTAGAAAATGCAAAAGTCATCCTTATGCACATTGGAATAGGCAACTAATTCTTGATCATAAACCCAAAAGCATGTGCCTCAAAAGACAAGATGGACAAGTGGGACCTCATCAAACTGAAAAGCGTTTGCAAAGCAAAAGAAACCATCAAGAAAGCAGGAAGAAAACCCACAAAATGGGAAAAAGTATTTGCTGACTGTGTTTCTGACAAAGGTCTAACATCCAGGATCTATAAGGAACTCAAACAAGCTGAAAGGAAAAAAATAAACAACCCAATTTAAAAATTGGCAAAATAGACACTTCTCAAAAGAAGACATATGAACAGCCAACAAACACAAGAAAATGCTCAAGACTTACTAATCATCAGAGAAATGAAAATCAAAACCACCTTGAGATACCACTTAACTCCAGTTAACAATGGCCATCATTAATAAAACAACAGATGCTGGTGAGGATGCAGAGAAAAGGGAATCCTTCTACAGTGTTGGTGGGAGTGCAAACTAGTTCAACCTCTAGGGAAAACAATGTGGCAATTTTTAAAAGAACTAGAAATTGACCTTCCATACAACTCAGCAATCCCCCTTCAAGGAATATATCTAGAGGAACTCAAATCATTCTACAAAAAAGATACTTGCACATGAATGTTTATTGTAGCACTAGTCACAATAGCAAAAACATGGAACCAACCCTGTTGCCCATCAAAAGTGGACTGGATAAAGAAAATGTGGTACATATACATGACAGTGTACTATGCAACCATATAAAAGGACAAAATTATGGACTTTGCAGCAACTTGAATGCATTTAGAGTCCATCATACTCAGTGGTCTATCACAGAAACAAATAACTGAATATCACATGCTCTCATTTATAAGTGAGTTCTGAATATTTATCACAATACTACAAAAAGAGGGTTTGGCAGTAGGGGGATACTGCCAGGGGAAGGAGGGAGGGGACCCATGACATCACTAAGGATGCCTGGCCCTAGACCAGAAGCGAGGACTAGTTGGGAGCCCAAACTTCACCTGCACATAAGCTACTTATGTACCGAATCCTGACTTGTAACCCACATCTTTACAATAACAATAAGATGAAGAAAATGGACAAAAGATTTAGACAGATGACTCACAAAAGAAGATATGCAAATGACCAGCAGGTATATAAAAGAGTGTTCACCTAATTAGTTATCCAGGAAAAGCAAATGCAAACTGCAATGAACTACCACTACACACCTACTTTAGTGGGTAAAATGAACATCGACATTATCAAATATTGGAACATCTGGAACTCTCATACATTGATGGCAGGAGTGTAAAATGGAACAATTATTTTAGGAAACTGGCAGTTTCTTTAAAAGTTTAACATCCATTTACTCTGTGACCTAGCAATTCTACTCCTAGAATTTATCCAAGAGAAATGAAGACATATGTGTATCAAAGACGATATAAAAGTGTTCGTAGCAACCCATCTTTCATAATAGCTCCAAACAGGAAAAATATCAAATGTTCATCAGTAGCAGACTAGATAAGCAAACTATGTATATTCCTATAATAGAATACTACTCAGAAAACAAATGAATGAAACGCTGTTACCTGCAGTGTAAATAACACTTAAAGATGTCATGCTGTATCCAGTCATCCATTCACGGAAACCTAGGTTGATTCTGTAGGTTTGTTATTGTGGATAGTGCTGTGATAAACATATGAATGCAGGTGTCTCTCTAATATAATGATTTATTTTCCTTTGGGTAGGTAATTGATAGTGGGATTGCTGGATTCGTTGGTCGTTTTATTTTTAGTTTTAAAAGAGATCTCCATGCTATATTCCATAGAGATGGTACTAATTTACAATCCCTGCATCTTTGCCAAAATCTGTTATTGTTTGTAATAACAGAAACTGTGGTATGTATACACAATGGAATACTGTTCAGTCACAGAAAATAATGAAATCATGTACTTACAGGAACATGGAAGGAACTACATGTTATTATCTTAAGTTAAACAAGTCAGAAACAGACACATTGCATGTTCTCTCTCATAAATGGATGATAAAAAATGCATGTATGTAGAGAGTGCAATGATAAACAATGAAGACTTGGAAGGGTAGGGTGTGAGAGGAGAAGAGAAGAGTGAATAATAAGATATTACTTAATGGATATCCTAAAAGCCCTGACTAGACCACAATGCAATCTATATATGTAACAAAATTGCACTTGTACACCATAGATTTATACAAATTTTTAAAAATTATGCTGAATGAAAGAAGCAATATGCAAATGGTGACATACCGTATAATTTCATTTATGTGAAATTTTAGAATATGCAAAACTATCATATAGTGGAAAGCAACAAGATTAGTGGTTGTTTCTTGGAAGGGAATTGCTGGGGCAAAGACGTAGAAACTTTTCTAGATTGATGGAAATGTTCTGTGTTTTGAGAGAAGTATGGTCTACACAAGTATGCACATATATTAAAACTGATCGGACAGCTTACTTAAGAGTTGAATATTTCATTGTGTTTAAATAATTTCTTAATAAATGAAAATGGAAAGATTTATTATTTAAAGTGATCTGTGACCAGATTATGTTTGGGGGTAGTTATGATGGTGGCGATGGGGGCAATGGCATGATTGTGTCAATCACTTTTTAGTGTGTCTTATTTCATTAATTAAAATAACACCTTATTGAGGTATTACTGGCATGTAAAAAATGTAAGATATTTAGTATATTCAAAGTGATGAACTTGGGGATAAGTATATACCCATAAAACCGTCATTACCAAAAAGGCCATAGACATTCCAATCACCTCCCAGCATTTTCTCCCACCTCTTTTATTATTATGTGTTGAGGGGTACAAAGATTTATCATAGATCTACCCTTTTAGCAAATTTTAAGTACAATATTGTTAGCTATCGGCACTATGCTGTATGATAGATTTCAGTAATTATCTCCAGGGTCTTGGGATTTATGGGTTGGGAACTGAAAGAGTTAGAGGCTCACCGTGTCCCAGTGGGACATCAGCAGTTGACTTATGTAGTTTTCAATTTCATTTCTTGCCCTGGTTCAATGCTGCACGTTGTAAGTTTATAGTTTCGCAAAGAGTAGCATGACGGGCTGGTATTACCACCAAGAAACAGGACTCCAGATATAAATAGTGGCAGTAGAAATAAATTACAAGTAAATTAATGCCTAAATGAAGTTTACAAGTATGAAGGCCTTTGAGGAGTGGAACTAGATAGTTACATCATGACATTACTTGGAAAGTGTTGTTTCTGTGACCTTAGATCAAGGAGAAACAAAACAAAACGAAACAAAAAACAAAGCTAGAACAATATCTTTAATTTTTTTTTTGAGACGTAAGATTTAAGCTGTAAATAGAGACCAAGTCTATTTCATGCTATATGACCAATAGAAAAAAGATAATCAATTATACGGAATGCAAAATGAGAGTTTTTCTATGTAACAGCAAGTGATCAAAAGGGTGGTACATGTTTCTTAAGTGAAAATGCACTGTACTGATAAGATAGAAGAAGAAAGAATTAAGTTCCTTTAAACGTGTCTTTTCACAGGTGCAGCCGATGCAACTAATAATTTCTTCTTTAACTAGGAGCATTCCAGTGATGATTAGTATGAGGAAAATATTTATACCTGTATAAGCTAACTTATTAAATCTGTCTTTGTGATTGATTATATTTTTCTATTATTCTGACCTTTTAAAATCAGCACAAATGTATGAACAAATTGAAAAAAATCATAAAGATTATAATGATAGAAGATAATTTTATTGATTATTGACCGCAAAATTTTCTTGATTCAAGGATGCCACTGATTTATTAACATCTTCAAGGAAAAAGAAGAAAAAGAAATGAAATGAAATCCTACTAGCTACATCAATTGTAAGACACATTCCAATTTCAGAACGTGAAATGAAAATGTGTCATACCATCCAGGAACTATGATCTGGTGCCAAGCTAAATGATTTGCATAAACGTAATCACAATGGCTCCTCAAGACGATCTTATGAAATAGGGCTTATCTTTTCTATTTTATAATTTTCCTATAAAGGTAATTGACTTGATCAGGATCATATCATTGGTAAGTGCCAGGCCTAGATTGGAGCCTAATTCTTCCTAGATCAAAAGTCCCTGCATTACAGAAGCTGAGATAATTCATTATTTAGTAGCCATGTCATTTCTGGTTTCTGGGCTGTAGGAAGGAAAGATCTTATTTTGCTGGGTATCCTCTCTTCGATTATTTCTGAATCTCCTTCGTTGCTTAGCGCCAGCTTTTCCAGTCTGTCTGACCTGGAACAAGACTAAAATATGAGAACAACTATGCATGAGTAAACACCAATAGAGAGTGGAGGGTGAAAATATCAGCAGATTCCCACTAAATATTTTAAGTTCTCATAGGCCAACTGGAGCAGCGCAGGGAATCGTTATGTTCTGCAGACACCACTATGGACTAACAACACTCCTATTTATTCAGGTCTAGCTCCAGTTCATCTGAGGAGCAGCAGGGGCTTTTGCTCAAATTATCTTGAAAGCTGTAGACCTTCAAACACACTTTAGGAATGACCTAGTCCCTCATTATGCAGAAGAATAATTCCAGGGAGAGAAAGTGACTCACTCCAGAGAGTCACATAGAGAATCATTGGTAGATCTAGCAGCAGTATACAGATTTTCTAATCAGTAATCATAATCATTACCAGGATCACTACTAGTTATTAAGTTCTATGTGTTAGGCCCTGTGCTAATAGTGCCACATGTAATTTTAACAGCAAACTTATGAGGTTGATCCCATTATTATTACTAGTGTATAGATGAGGAACCTGAGATTGTGAGAGGTTATTTACTTCACCCAAGGCCACTCGCCTCATAAATAGAGCAGCAGGATTCAAACATAGGTTTATCTGACTCCAGAGTCCATGGCCTTTTCCTATTCTCTTTCAATTAAAACATGATCAACCACATTGGCTCCCCATTGGTTTTGTCTGTAAATCATGTCTCCCCATCAAAGTTAACCACAAATAATGGAGATGCTTACCATTTACTGGGCTGATATTGACAGCTACTTTTTCTTAATTTTCCTACAGAAAATAAACAATTCAAAAATTAAAATAATAACATTTGTTCAAATAACATATCCCTTAGTTAATGTATCCTTTAACAAATGTTGCATAGCTATCTATCTCTATCATTATCTATCTATTTATTCAATGACAATGAAAGTGTTTTTCACTTTTACTTACAGCCAAATAGAGAACCCTATTAGTCAATGAGTACACTGTAATAATATTTGCCCCTCCTCTGCCCCTTTTTGGTGATACATGGGGTAAGGTCTGGAAGTATCCTGAGCAAGGTCGTCTGTCCCTGTGCAGTTAGTTGGATGTGTCATCCTGCTGGCAGGTGAGTGTGTCAATTTCATTAGTTTGGGAAAAACCCAAGCCATAAGCAATTGATTTAGGCCAATTAATTTCTCCACAGAATTTTCCGTAATTTTCATTGCAAGCTTGGACGCCCTCACTGTCTAGAGGCAGAGGTATAATTTCCTTTGTAATTGGTAATACTGCTGCAATATTGTTATTTATAATAAGAAATATATATTTGGTACATCAACCTGAAATAACAGAAAGGGTCAGAATCCAGTTTTAAAGAGTTTATTCAAGTGAAAAACTGTGAATGGCCAAGAGGAATTATGAACTTCAGATAAATGAGGTCTGCCCATCTATCTTAAAATTTAAGGTCTTGTTTATATAAGTGGAAAACAAAGACATTTAACAGGATTATAACTTTTTTATGCAAAGCTTATTTATGAGTTACAGTAATTTTTAATTAGTTACAGTTTGTTTTCTTTTCTTTATCGTTTGTTTCTATTTCCTTTGTAATTTAAAGAGTATATATTTAACATTCTGCCTGAGACAATATGATAATCATGAAGTCTTTGTGTGAGGGAGAGAAAAGGGATGTTAATCTAGTACGATCAACAATTAAGAGGAAAGGGATCTTCTAACAATTTTTAGTCATTTACAACTTTTTCAAACAATTAAAAATGTCAGTAAGGAAAACAGGCTAATCTATAACAGAAAAACAAAAGTTACAGCTGCCTGGGTTATAGCTGCCTATTTAAATGGCTCAGGTCCCATAATCACATTCACTCAAGGATCAGAATAGTTTAAAGTTCTAACAAATTAGATTTTGAATTACTTATTATCACATGTCTTTGTCTTTTTCCTGACACACTTCTCCTAAAATCCTTGGACTCTTCAGAGTGATGTAGGTCTTTTTATATTAATGAGATGACTAATGGTTGGGTGTCCCTAAGTGGAGACTAGTCAACAGAAAGATCAAGGCCTGATTGGAGGGCTGGGACTTTCGGCCCCATCTCCAAATCTTTGGGGAGTGGAGAGTGGCTGTAGGTTGAGATGATCACCAATGGCTGATGAGGTAACCAATCATGCCTAGATAATGAAGCCTCCATAAAACCCAAAAGGACGGGGTTTGTGTTGCTTTTAAGTTGGAAAACATACCAACATGCCAGCAAGGTGACACACCCAACTAACTCCACTGGGACAGGAACTCCTGTGCTCAGGACACTTCCAGACCTCACCCCATGTATCACTTTTCTGACTGTGCTGAATCTTTTATTAATAAATCAGTAAATGGAAGTAAAGCATTTCCCTGAGTTCTGTGAGCAGCACTAGCAAATTAATAAAATCGGTGGTGGGGGGGTCATGAAAACCTTCGATTTATAACCCATCAGTCATAAGTAGGAGACAATTTACTACTTTCAATTGGCAACTGAAGTGGAGTTTTCAGGCTACCACAAGGGATATCATTTGAAAGGAATTTTCAAGGACTACTTCCTACTGGGACTTCAAACTGAGTGGTGTACAGCTTCCAACAGACCTGATGACTGAAGGCTTAGAAAGGTCTCCAGTTATAACAGGCAAAATATAATGGCAGCATACTGCTAAAGAGAAAATTATTCAGTGACACTTGTTACAGGACGATTGGAAGACTTAGGACCACCATAATAGGTATAGGGACCACTGGAATGGGATTTTGTAGTGGTGAGCAAGATTGGGCTCACTCCAAATGCAGCATGGGTAAGTGAGAATTTATAGCCAAGGGGCAGGGTATCAGTGGATGAAAAAATGCTGAGAAAATACCAGAGGTATGGGGGAATCTGGCTAAACCAACCTGACAGGCTTCATGCTGAAGACAGGCCAGGGTGATCACACGTCACCTGGGGATGGTGAAGGATGAAAAACCTGATCAGATATTGAAGGGGGGAGGGATTCTTGCTAAACTGACTTTGTAGGGGTCTTAGCTAAGACTGGATTTTATAAGAAAATGCACAGATGGGATTGGGAGAAGGTTCACAGTCTCTAAAGTTTGATAAGCAAAGAATCATTGTCAATGTTCAACATGCCCCTGTGTGTTATGCACAAATACAAATCACCCTTGTTTTTGTGAATGGAAAGCTCTTATGCAAAATAGGGAAACAAAGAGTCTCTAATAGGATCAAAGCAGTAGGTACCCCTTGGAGGATGGATCCAAGGTGACCTCAGGGAATAGCCCCACCCTGAGATAAGAAAGACTATAGCAAGTGTTGTGACACACTCAATCTAAATTACACCCAGGTGAACCACCACTCATCCAACTGAGTATGGGACACCCCACACTCTTAGCTACAAAACATATGTCCTAACTGCACTAGAGCCAAGGTGGATTAAATAGCATCAGCCCATAAGGCAAAAGAGGGCCTTCAGAGAGATAGGGACTTATCTGTGCGTCCTGGGACAAGCTGAGTTTGCTTTCTATGAGGATCAACATTCAGAGGAAAAATATTTATTCACTAGGCTATGTAGATTAGAAAGGATTCTATTCCAGAAGGAAGGCAAAGTATGTGAGTGTGCTTGGAAGGATAATGATGCTTTGGCAAAGTGGACCAGGCAGACAAAACAAATAATTTGGGAAAATGCTAAAACCCAGTAATGAGAAAGGGCCTGTACCCTGACCCAACAGGGCCTCTTGACTATTTTTTATACAGATAGAAGCTGAAGTGGCCATGGGGCAGCGACCCTTTGTCTATGGGGAAGATCTATGGGGGCACTTGTAATTTACATTAATGTATCATGACCGCACTCAGAATAGATTAAAACAAAATATATCCTGCAGCACAGTTAGTAAGGATGGGAGCTATTCTAAGTACTACTCATGTTCTCCCTGGAGGAGGCAGGTGGGCCTTGCTATATTATATCTTCCAAACCAGAAGTTTCAGCACATATCTGTGAGATGAGATCGGGTGATCAGTTTTGTCCTCAATTAACATAGGACCTGGAAATAGCCAAATCTTGGCCACTTGTAACAACAACACCCAATAACACCCAGAATTAAGCAAGGCTAGCTAGCTTCTGCTAGGAAGGCAAAGCAAATGCCTCTATGATTCTTATCTATCAGTTCTGTGACGAAACTGAATTACACCTGATCATACTGCAGTATGGCTTAATGCTGGCGTTGTTGGAAAGATTCAACTACCTCATGTAAATAAATCTTATGATAGAATTGATATTAATGACCAATGTATTGAGAGATCGATTTAAAGCCTCCTCAGAATGCAATACCTTTGGAATGACAGGCCCAAGAAGGAGCTGAATCCAACTAAACATCAGCTGATTTCTGTACTAGCTTATCAGAAGGCACAAATAGCAGTAGCCCACAGGAAGAAAGAATAAGCAAATTAGTATAAGAATATAAAAATGCATGCAACAGCTTTATAGGACTAGCTAGCTGTTTCTTTAAATCCATCCCTACTCCTCACTGGCTTCTCCTAAACGTAACGCATATTTGTGTTGTTATTCTTGTTTTACCTATTCTATGAATGCTACATTAAATGTAATTACTCAGAAAAAATAATTTTGCTGTAAGTCCCTGGCACAGAACTCTTAAAACCCTTATAATTTCCTGAGTGATAGGGGTGCTAAGAGAACCTTTTGTTCTGATACTTGGTCTTTGATCCTGGTTCCTGACACAGAGCTCCTAAGACCTTTGTAATTTCCTGAGTGACAGGAGTGTCTGACACAGAGCTCCTAATCCCTTGGAATTTCCTGGGTGATGGGAGTGTCTTTTGTTCTAATGAGGCATTGGGGGATGGTCATCAGAAAGATCAGGCATTCAGCCCCACTGCCCTTCTTCAGCTGGTGAGTCAAAAGCACAGGTCATAGTCTACTACTTTTAATTGGCATCTGAAGTGGGAGAAGCCTTGTGAGACTGAACCCTTACCCTATTAGATCTAACCCTAATTTTGGGTAGATAGTGTCGGAATTGGATTTAATGATAGGCATCTAGTTTGTGTCCGCTGGAGAATTGCTTGGTGTCTGGGAAAAACCCACACACATTGTGGTGACCTGAGGTGAAATATTCTGTGTTGAATGGTATGTGAGAGTAGGAGAAACAATTTTTTTTTTCTCTACATAACTATCCACTCCAGTATTCCTTACATAATTTTGGAATTGCCTGATTTTTACCCTGAGACCTGCTCTAACACTTTTCTTTGGAGACTGTCACTGTGTTGGGGCATCTGAAAGGATCTCCAAGGGAGGGTCTGGTCTATTGCAGCCTAGCCCAGTGGCCAGCAAATTATGGCTCCCAGGCTAAATCCTGTTTGTCATTTGTTTTTGTAAATAAAATTTTATTGAGACACAGCAACACCCATCTGCTTACATAGTACTCTGGTGGAGTTGGGTAGTTGTGACTGAAATTGTATGTCCCACAAAGACTAAAATATTTACTATCTGACCCTTTACAGACCCCCTGACCTAGTGGATCTGTGGTCCTTTGAGATTTTCTCACTGCAGTGGAAGCAGAATGCATATCCTCTTTGCCGCCTCAAATGTCTTCATTGAATATTGGCATGTACTGAGTGGCGAAATATATAGCCTGAACCACCAGGGAAATACAGACACATGGGATCTACTTTCTGTCCTCAAAATAATATGCAGTGGTGGATCCCTTTTCTAAGAGAAGAGACTTTCTTTTATTCCTCTTCTCTGCTCTTATCTTTTCTGTGTGAAAAGAATTCAGCTAGTTTTAGTAATTGTAACTCATGACATTTATACAGCACTATGCAGCATCCGCAGAGCATGCCCACACAAAATCGTACTGAGTGCAGAGATCAGGATCATTGTTCTTTCCACACTTGGAGTGGGAGGGGAAATGAATCAAGAGCTGAAAATGAGAAAAAATTTCCCTATGCACAAAACAAAGTAATATGGTTTTTGGTTTTTTTTTTTTTTTTTTTTTTTACTGTGGACCAACAAGTGGATAAAGACATGGCATAAACAATGTGGATTTGCTAAAAACCATTATTACGCCCATGATTCATAGCTGTGTAAAAAAAATTAAACAAAAATTCCTTTATGCAGTAGTCAAATTTCTCAAATTTATGACTCACTCATCATACCTTTCTATCCTCTGGAACTAAATCAAATATTCAGGTCCCATCATGTTTTGGATACTTCAGGTCTTAATTTATCATTTCTCTTTAAAAGGTCTTCAGGGAGAAGGTAGCATTTTGATAGATTATACACTTCAATCTTTCACAAGCAGTGTAGCATCCTACTGCCTTGTGTTAGAAGATTGTTACCTTTTCACAAGTAAGCCTTTAAGTCCTACTCATTAACATTTTAGATTATTTAATAGACTTATACATGATGTAGTTTACAATGATATTTTATCAAAAATTTATGCTGCTATCACATAAAGCTAGAGGAGGAAAAACTCCATCAAAAGAGGTTTTAGAAAAATGCCTGTATTAATATGAATGTACTGCAATCTATAAAAATGCATAGCATGTTATAGCTAAATGGACATGATTTATTATGTTTTCCAGCCTGGGTATATTTTCATGTTACTATGATTAATTCTGTTCTGGGAGAATAATTCCAACATCTGATAGTGTGACTTGATTTTTAAAATCCAAAAAGGAACACACATTTTTTTTTTTTTTTTTTTAGTCAGAGTCTCAGTCTGTCACCCAGGCTGGAGTACAGTGACATGTTCAGGGCCACTGCAACCTCAACTTGCTGGGCTCAGGCAATCCTTCTGTTTCAGCCTTCCAAGAAGCTAGAACTACAGGTATGTGCCATCATACCCAGTTAATTTTTTTTTTTTTTAATTTATTGTAGAGACGAGGTCTTGCCATGTTGCCCAGGCTGGTCTCCAATCTGTGGGCTCAGGCAATCCTCTCGCCTCCACCTCCCAAAGTGCTGGCATTACAGGCATGAGCCACCATGCCTGATTCAGGAACATACATTCTTGCTTAATGAAAACATTAAAATATTTAGTAAGAATGAATTTTCCCAAAGGTAATACAGTTTTGCTTATCATCTCAACTTAAAAATAGCTGTATGTTGTAGATTTTAGTAAAAACTATATATTTGTTTATTTTATTTTATTTATATATTTTATACATACATGTATATCATGTCTATATGTATATTTATATATTTAGTTATTAGCATATCCTATAGTCTAATTAATTTTTAAATACTAATAGGGCAATATAATCCACATTTTTGTAAGCACAATTGGTTGTCTATATAACACTTATTCCCTTCCCTAAACATCTTCCTTCCTACTAGAACCCTGATTTTGTCTGCATATCTACCCTCTTCAATTATGGTCACTGCTTCAGGGGAGAGTGGGCATAGAGTGGTCTAAGCTAATCACATGATTGATTTAGCTTGGTACTGAGGCAGGCCAGTGGTTGTGTGAAAAAGTCTGCTAGGCCCTTTCTGTGAATGGTTCTTTGTTATTTGAAAGGTTTAAAAGGAAAATGCCTTGCCAGACATTTCCAGTATCTACATGGGACAGCTAAGACTGTGGCAGTCATGTTGGACCTCAGGTAAAGAACAAGGGGAGGACAAGGCCAACAGGCTGAGGATGGCACAAGAGAAGAAAGGAATGGCAATGACGTCATGAGCCACAGTATTAATTAACTCTGGAGTTAAGCTACCTCAATAATTCTTGTTAGAGGAAATGGTTTATCTTCTTTAGTATTTAAGCCAATTTGTTCTGAGACTTTTTGTAACTTGCAGCCTAAGCAGCCTGAGGCATACCTGATAGTCAAGCCACTGTTTAACTATTTTGGAGGTTACTCTCAAAATAGTGACATCAATCCAAAAAAAGAAAGTAGATAAGCTGTCAGTTTTTTGTATGCCATCTTCAACTATCTAATGAGATGCTATTAATTTTAATTCTCTTTACACATAAGGAGCACCTGCTGTGTTCTGGGTGCCCTGATATTCCTCTGTTATGACAAGTTCTCCTGTCTCCTTATTAAGGGAAAATTGAAGTAAGGGTAGCAAACTTTTTCACAAGAACTCATATGGTAGAGAAAGAAACTAGAATATTGACAATTACCAGACATTGGTGATAAAATGAAAGTTCATAGTGTGAAGGTATCGTTTTAATCATTAAGCAGCTGTAATAATTTCTTACTTAAACTAGTACATATTTTCTTAAATTTTAAAAAGAAGCATATAAATATCTTATGCAAGAATGAAAATGTTATACATGTTATAAACACACATCTCCAAATTATGTAAAAATATGTATGTTTGGTGTGCATTATACACTTGTTTATGAATGTATTCTTTCTGTCACACATGTATACATAAACATTAAACAGACACATCCAGACATATGTATGTAAACACATGAAAGGTCTGGAAGGGTATACTTCAAACTATAAATTCTTCTCTTGATGTTAAAGCAATAAAGGTAGATTGAAGAAGACAGATAAGAGGAAATGATATCTATTGGTACTTTGACTTTATATTTTATATGAAAAGCACAGATTTCCTTTTTTGCCATGTATGTAAGGTTTATAAGAGCCTTAGAAATGTTTAAAATTTTTGACTTAACAATTTCTCCTAACTCATCTTATAAAATAATTGTAAATGTGGAACATATTTACATATGAAGATATTTTCTGCAGAATTATTTATAATAGAAAATATGTAAAGCATCTTTATAATCATAGTTGGTTCTTATGAAATATTAAGCTATTATAATTATAGCTGTGAAGAATTATTTAACATGCAAAAATAATAAGACTAAATAAGAAAAAAATTCAGAATATAATTATATATATATATATGTTGATCTCAATCATGTAAAAAATCTAAAAGTTTAAAATATATATGCCAAAATGATACTCATTTCTAGGTATATAGGGCTTTGAACAGGATTTTTTCTTCTTATTTTAATTTTCTGCATTTTCTACATTGATTCCAACTTTTTAAAATTTAAAATATTGCAAAAGCATTAGAATATAAGAACATATATTTGAATTATATATGTTTAATTTAAACATAACATACTAAAACTAATTAATAAATATGTTAAAACTCTTAATATTGAAAATTTATGTATAACATTTTAAAATATAGATTAAACACATATCAAAATTGATTTATGTTACCACAATGACAGTCTCAAAATTTTTAAATTACTAACTATCTTCCATGGACATAATAAAATAAAATTAGAAATTATCCAAAAAATAATAATATCAATTGAAACTTAAAATAAGTCTTATAGAGGTAATTAACATTAAAATTACAAGCTCTTTTAAGATGATTTAAAATTCTTATTTTGCTACATGTCAGAACCTGTGAGCTATGGTCCAGGTGGTATTCAGTGGAAAACATAGTTATTAGTGCATTTACTTGTAAATGAGTAACAATAAAAATAAATCAACTAAAATTTAATGCAAAGAAATAACAAAGAACAAAACAAATTCTTCAAAGGAAGAAAATAATAATCATAAAAGCAGACATAAATGATATTTTTAACCCCAAGTGTAAAAGTTACAACTGTTGGCCAATAAAATAATAGCTTTCTTGTCACCAAAATTTTGTCATCTGATCAGGAAAAATGAAAGAATGCATAAATAAATCACATTGGACATGAGGTAGGAAACATAACTTTAGATATAGAGATTTTAAAATTTACAAGATCATAACATGCATAACTATACAAGCACACTTGAAAATTGAGTTGAATGAGTATTTTCTAAGAAAAGGAAATGACTCAAACTAGCCATGGGGGAAAAAAAACCTGAATAAACTAGCAACTATAGAAGAAATTAAATATTTATTCTGATAACTTCATTAAAAACAAAACCCACCAGACTTCTTTAAAAAGAAAAAAAAATGTTTTACAAGATATTTCTTCCATAATAGGTATGTTTCTTCCCTTAACATTTTTTTTGAAACTTAGAAACATTTAGAAAACTGAGTCATTTTATGGAGCTAGAAGAGCCATGAGACCAAAATATATCTATGCTAGCACATACGCAAAAACTATCTTTGTCAACTTTGCATATGTATATAGATTTTTTAAAAAGCTAAATAAGATATTAGCAACCTAAATTGGGAAGTGAATTAAAAGAAAAAGATATATCACTGTTATGTAGAGTTTATTCCAAGATGAATCACTCCAAGTTAAAACCTTAAGAAGTATAAATCTCTCTTACTTGCCGAACTGTATCTACCAGAAACCTGTAAGCATAAATGTCTCATTTAATGGTCAGGTAGTAGAATTATTTCCTTTAAAGCAAGCAAAACATAAGGATGTTTATTGTCATCACTGCCATTCAGTATTGGACTGAAGGTAATAGCCAGTGTGATAAGACTTATTTTTAAAAGAAGAGGAAATCTTGTAATTATCTCCAGAGATTATCATTTACCTAGAAATGGTAAATTTATATAAATCTCCTGTATAGACATGGACAAAAGCCTCTCCATTTTCTGAAACAAAATCTATAAACCTGTCTGTAAATGTGCCCATATTTCTCTTTTCTTTCCTGTTCCAATAGGTGAGTCTCTGCTTCTATCAAAGATCAATCTCTCCACTCAAGCTCTGGGGTCTCTTCTCACCCCTTTTCTCAAGAAATTTGCTCATTCAATTTTTTCTTCTCTGTCTCCTGCATCTTTGATTTCTTTCTTTCTGTCAGATTATTGACTCATTTAAGCAGCCAAGATGCTTTGATATCTAAAATCTTTTGAACAACAGCAAATCATTCCCTCACCCATCCCTTCCCTTTCCATCTCTTCTGTTACAATTTTATTTATTTGCTCCCATTACAGCAACACTTCTTTGAGTTACTTGTCTACTCTGTCTCCACATCCTCATATTCCATTTTCAGTCAATCCATTCCAATCTGGTTTTTACCCAAAACATTCCATGAAAGCTGCTTTTGTCAAGGTCATCAGTTACACCTTTTCCCAATCTCTCAGCAGCTCTTGTTGGCGTTCTTGCTGGAGCTCTCTCATTCAATCTCCATCCTCTCTTGGCCACTGTGACATCACTCTTTCCTGGTGTTATGCCCCCTCCATCTTCTCAGGTTACTTTGCTTTCTTCTCCTTTCTTAACTGACATCTAAATGCCACATTGACTCAGGGTTTATTCATGGGCTCATTCTTCTTTAATTTTACTATTTTCTTACATTATCTCATTTAGTCCTTGGCTTTAAATTCTTACTACATGCTTTTAAATTCCAAGTTTATATCTCCAGGATTGACTGTTCCCCTGAGCTCTAGACTTATCTACGCAACTATGTATTTGACATATTCACTTGGATGTCAACTAGGCATTTCAAAATAAACATTTCCCAAACAGAATACTTGATCCCCCTCCCTTGACAAACCACCATTCCCCAGTGTTTGTTATGTTGATAAATGCCACCACAATCCACCCAGTTATTTAAGCCAAAATCATAACAGTCCTCTCCACCAAAGGCACAAGTGAGTCTGAGTTATTCTATTTCAGAGTGTCTTCAATGCATCCCATTTCTCTTCATATACTACTGCCATCACGCTCAACTCCTGCAGTCTAATCTCTTGTTTCTACTCTTGTTTACTTGAAGCTTTTTCTCCACACAGCCTGGGCAATTGTTTTAAAACATAAATCAGGCATTTTACTACTGTGACCTTCCGACAACTCCCAACTCAGAATAATATTTGAGCTCTTTACCCTGGCCTCACCAGCCTTACATTATCTTGGTTTCTATCTACTTCTCTGAATTCTTGCCCACTTGGATTGCTTATCTGTTCCTTAACTTCCAGGTTTTTTCCAGCATCAGGGCCTTTGGGCTTGTTTTTTACCCTTCCTGGGAAGTTCTTTATTTTATTTTATTTTATTTTTTTGAGAAAGCAGGATTTATCAAGAGAACAGAAAAGCTCCCACAGTGGGAGGGGACCTGAGGGGGTAGCTTTCTGGGAAGTTCTTGACATAACTGAATCCACTTTATCCTCCTCAGGAAGGCTTTATTTGGTCATACTATCTGTGTATGACCTCCTCACTCTTGGTTACATCATTCTGCGTTATTTTCTTCACAGCACTAAAGCTTTTGTGCACATGTATTTGCTTCCTTGTTTGTGACTCACTGTCCTCCACTATAATGTAAAGTCTCTGTGGCCCAGACCTGGCAATATTTTCAACATCTGACACAACAGACTCTCAGTAATTATTTAATACAAATCTAGATGTAAACTAGCTAATTATTAAAACTAATAAAAGGATTCAAGAAGGTGACTAGATTGTCTATCAACAGGTAAATTTCAGTAGTGTTGCTTTTCATAAGTAATAGCAAGTAGAAAATGTAATTGATTTTTAAAATCTCATTTATAAGGGTAATAAAGCCTTATTAAGCACCTATTAGTAAGCCTAACAAGAAACACACAGACACCTGTTTGAAGAAAACTGTAAAAACTAATATCAGAGAAAATATGAATAAATAAATTATTATATCATATTCCTTGATGAGAATAAAGGAACCAATTTCCTCAAAATAAATTGACAAATCAAGTCAGTCTCAATAATAATCTTAGCATGATATTTAAACTTTTTAATGAGTCAAAAACCTTAAAATTTTTCTGGAGAAAAATAAGAATATCTAAGAAAGCTTTATTAAACTTTTTTAAAGGGAAAAATAATGGGAATGGAAAAGACACTTACCTTTCCTGATGTTTTAAAAATTAAAATAAATTTTTGACAAATATTAAGATAGTGTAGAAAAAGCATAGGAACAGACCAATGCAATAGACTAAAAATTTGTGTATAGTAAATATGATATTTAAAATTAGGAGTACAGACATACTATTTAATCAATGGTGCTGAAAAAAATAGCTGTCAATTTTCAAAAATTAAGATAAGCAAAACTATACCATCACTGCATACAAATAGAAATTATTTATGGATTTGCATGTTAAGCAAAATATAAAACTAGAAAATATAAGATGAAATTATTACAATATTCTAATAATTTGGGCATTGGAAAGATGCCAGACACTATTAAAGGGGCTGAAAATTCAAATTCTCTTAATAAAAACTCAATCATAAATAAAATTTACAAAGAAAAAGACCTAGGAAAATTACTTGCAACATATACAAGACACAAAAGTATTACTATCCAGAATATATTAAAAATAGCTATAAATCAATAAAAGACAAACAATATAGTAGAAAATGGACAAAGATCATAAACAGACAAGTTACAAAAAAAATACAAATGGCCAATTAAAAATATGCACAGATGTTGAACCTCACAAAAAATTGTGGGAGTGCAATTTTTATAACAATGATGTTTCAAACCATCATCATTCTGGCAAGAGACAGAAAATGCACGTTCTCATTCACTGCATAACACAGCCTTATTGGAAAGTAACTTGACAATAGCTATCAAAATGTTAAATAAGTGTTCCTTTAACCCAATAATTCTAACTCCAGGTGGTCTTATGTCCTAAGAAGACAAATTATTTCTGCTGGTGATAGTGATTGTGATGATAGGGGTGGTAACAATAGTAGCAACAGCTCACATTTGTTTGGCCAGGGACTCTACTAAGTTATTTCTGTGCATCATTTCATTTTATTGCTGCAATCATCCGAGGAGGTATGTACTCTACTATATATTACATCCCAAATTTGCAGGTGAAAAGACCGAATTCTAATGAGGTTAAGTAATACTAGAGATCAAAGTCTAGCAAATAATAGACTCTGAGAAAGGAGCTGAAATTTGTCTGACTCCCAAGTCCTCACCTAAATCACTATATTACTTCTTTCTGTGAGCCAGGAGTCAGGGAGATTGCCTTACTTGGTTACCCAAACACATTCTCAACATTGTTTCCTGAAGTAAGCTTGGTAGACTGCTAATTCCAGATTTACCTTCAGAACCAGAACATGAGGGTGGAGTCCCGGATCTTTGTAGGATGTGTGTGTGTGTGTGTGTGTGTGTGTGTGTGTGTGTGTGTGTGTGTGTGTGTGTGTGTTGTATGTGTGGTGCTTTTTTGTTTCCTCTTAAAAAAAAAAAAACTCCCAAGTGAATCAAATGTACTCTGACTTTGGTGAATGACAGGCTAACCAATCAAATTTTACGACAGAAATACAGATAGATAAAATATGCCTTGGCCAAATCTCACCCTCCCATGCTTGTACTTTGTATCAGAATTGTTAGCTGCCCCAGGTTGATTTTTTTTTTCAGACTGACTTTTTTCCCTTTTCCCTTCCACTGCCCAGCATAAACTATAACGTCATTCCATCTTTGCCACCTGCCCAGGACACATTCCTATGATGACTTGAGGTTGCTCTTGTCCCTGAGCTTTGTATTACTCTGGGAATTTGATCAAGAATGAATTTGGATTTTCCTCAGTCTTTTTTTCTTTGTTAAAGAAGCCACAAAGGGTCCTCTAAATGAGTTATATAGTCTCCCTAGGCACATAAAGTCTGAGGCGTATGTAAACTGGTTCTGAACCAAGGAATTGGGCCACACGTATCTCTCTCTCGCTCTGTCTCTATGTTGCCTGCCTCTCTCTGTCTCAAACATACATCTATGCAAAAACACACACAGGCATGCACAAGCTTAGGGAGCAAAGAGGCAGCAGGACCTAACTGTTCTACGGTATTGAGATCAAACAGGGAAAAGGAGAGAAAATGTCTTACCTGCCCTGTCTTCTCCAGCCATGTCCCTTCTATTCCTGACACCTCGAGGTCTTTAGGACACTGTACATTTGTTCTTAAAACTTTCTCAGCCTCCTAGCACTGGGGGAAGCAAGATACTGAAAATATCCTCACAGCCTATGCAGGTGAAGGTCAGATGCTTCCCCCATGGGAGGTTTATCATGTACCTTCTTGTGCTTGCTTTACTCAGGATGTGTGTTTGAAATGGCACTGAAACAGACCACTGTATATGCAACAGCGACCCTCTCCTGTAGCTACATTTCTATATAAGGTACAGCAAAAAGATTTTTCTTTTTTTTGGCAGCTACCACATACCCTGGAGAATTAGAGCTAGCAGGGGAAACTAATCCTCTTTTCAATGTACCCCATTTAGATTAAAAAAGGAAACATGGGACAAAAGCCTGCTCAATGCCACTCAGCCTTTGTCATGCTCTGGACCTAGCTTGTACTTGTACTTGAAGGTTGTTGATTTAACTTACATTCTTTCTTTTCAAACATGCAAAAAGCAAGGTCAGCAGGCATTTTTTTCCCCCTTTTCCCTCCAAAGTTTCCTGTTTGTGGACTTTCCACAGATGTTTTCTGTTTGCAGCAGCAAGGCACCAACAACTTTTCGCAAAAAAGCAAACAGCTTGCCTAATGGCAGTGCAGCTCTGGTGGAAACTCTCCAGCGAGTCAGGAGGGAATGTGGTTATTGTAAACATTTATTCATCAGGCAGTGGGTCTCTTTAATCCCCTACTCGGCCGAACTTCAGTGAACCCCCCACTCTGGCCCCTGACCAACCTGCCAGGACTTCAAAAGGAGTGAGCTGGGACCTGGAGGGCAAGGCCCCTTCCTGCGATGGGAGGGGCTGTCTGCCTTTGGGCCATGGAAAAGCTTAAGTTCATGCTCAAGGGTTGGAGGGATCCCCTGATCTTGGTTGAATTCTCTTCAAGGGTAGGTAGAGGGGCTTATCTCAATGGGCAGACAGCTTGGGTGTGGGGTTACCAGATTTATGAGAACAGTCAGTCACATTTGAATCTCAAATTAATAATTTTTTAGTATATGTTCCGCGCAACATTTGAGACATACTAATGAGTTATTCCTTGTTTGTCAGAAATTCCTGTTCAACTGCATGTCCTGTATTGCATCTGACATGCCCTCTTGGGGGTCTTCTCTTTGATAAGCCCTGGGCCTTTTCAGTCTTATTCCTTTCAGGGATGGATCATTGTTTCTCCTTGCAGCCCCACCTGTTGGGATATGCTTTTGGAAACTCTGAAATGAAATATCCCTTCCCTCACTCTTTTCTCCTGAGGGTATCCAGGTGTATAGATCCAGTGAAGTCTTTCATTTCCCTTTCTGGCAGTGAATCCTCAGCATGGAGCCAGATTCTCCCAGTGGGCAAGTTTCTCTGTGGGAAAGGAAGAGGGAGCTCTGAAGTTGTGTTAACTCTTTCAAGCTCTTGGTAGGATACAGTCTCAGGGCAGGAATGCTTCATGAGGCTAACTGCTTTCATCCAAATGCCTCCTCTAGACAGTGTCCACATAGACTCCCAGCTTAGCTTGTCACTGATCAAGTGCGGATGGTTGTTTTGTTTTAGGTACAAATCAGATCAGCACTGACGGCCCAGCCCACCAGTGGTGTCTTCTTATTGACAGCAATGATACCATGTGCCTGCTGGCAGTCTAACAAGTCAGCCAGGGAATTGGGCTACAAACCCCCTGTTCTCCCGGCTCAGATCTGTCATTTGCAGGGTAGTTTTGAGTCGTGTTGCATAGAACCCAAGGGGTTCTGAGCAGCCTGCAATCTGGACCCCTTCAGCCTCATGAGAGAGTGGCTCCATTTATCACCATGATGTAATTAGGGTTTCATCTAAGGCTGTGTTTGAAAGAAGTTTTCTGTGGTTAAAAGTATTATGTTTGAAGACAATTGAACTAGGATGAACCCTAGCTTCCATAACAATAGTGTTCACATTCCAACAGTGCTTTTCCAAAACTCTTCGAGTAGCATTCTAGGTCTTCAAAGTAATCGTGCCTTGTCTCTTGGTTCTCATTTCTGACCTCTGTGTGCCTTGCTTCTTTTCACAATGGATTGTTTGTTCCCTGAATAGCCCACACTCCTTCACTCCTCTCTACTCCTCTGTCTTGTAAAACTCTTCTTATCTTTCCAGACCTGATTTAAATTAGTCCTCCATGGAGAAGTCCCCAACTTCCCTCTCCTTCTCCTGGAATTGGAAATAAGCTCTCCTTTTCATATACTCCCAGATAACTTTGTTTGTAACCGTGCTCTTCATTCATTATTTGTTGATGCAGCTGCTTTCCACACTGGATTTTAAGCTCTTGAAGAGTTGGAATCTGGTCTCCATGTCTCTCACAAAACTCAGCATGGGATAGTACATAAAGCAGGGCTTGATGGAAGTTGGCTTTACCCCAGCAGCTCCTTTCCCCAATTTTCCTTGCTGAACTTCCTACTTTTTGAGACGAGATAAAATATGTCTTCTTCCAGTATGCCCTGCCCTACTCTCTCTGTTCTCACCAAGCACATCATAGACCCTTTTATTATACTATTACACTTTGATTTATAATCATTTCTTTAGATGCTTTCTTAGAATCATTTCTTTCTCCCACAAAGTGCGATCATCGGGACAGAAATTGTTCTATTCGTCTTTGTAACAAAGCCCAATGTCTCATGTGGAATTGGTATTGAAATAATGCTTATTGAATGAATGAATGAGTGAATGAAGGGAGGGAGGAATAAATGAAGAACTGAAAAAAAGACCAAATGAGCAAAAGCTCAACCCACCACTATTTCTTGTACATTCATAGTACAGTTAGGAAGCTGTATTGTGTAGTAGACTAATGACATAGGCTCTGAACTCACTGCTTGAGTTTGAATTCTAACTTCTCCACTAACTAGGTGTGGGACTTTGGGCAGATTAATCACTATGCCTCACTTTTATCCCCTATAAAGTGGGGATAATTATTCCATTCTGCTTAGGAAGTTGTTATGAGGATCACATTAGATAATCAAAGTAAAGCACTTCTCATAATAAGTATGTGCTAAATAAATGTTAACTACTGTTACTATTATTAGTGTAATTAGTATAATTAAGACAGGAAAGGCTGCTGTCCTTTCTAAAAGGCAATCACTAGGATATCTATAGCAACATGAATCCATTTTCAGCATTTCTACAACATATAAAATTAGCATAACTTGACTCATTATTATTAAAGGAATGAAGATATGAGTCTCATTCTGGAACAAGAACAAATACCTTTACACAAAGTATATCCCAGCCCCTAAACCATAAGCAAGTTGAAAATATGTTTTGTCCCCTTCCTCCATCTCATCCTGTCCTGGTGGATGTACACTGACCACCCACAGGGACAGGCCTGTAGGAAGAGCTTCCCCATGTCTTGAGCAGCCCCAGCCCTGTGATGGCTGCATCGTGTCTGTCCAGAGGAGTTCTTAGAGTCAGCACCTCACGTGAGTCACATGAGTCTCCTGGGGGCAGTGTTGCAAAGACTTCGTCTCAGCAACAGTCTGTGGAATTAACAGCTTTTTGGGACAGTTGAACCTTTTTCCACTAGAATGCCATTTTGTATTTTTATAACAGTTCTTGTCTGAGGGCTGAAGTACTTTAGCCCTGTTGATTCTTATAACACCCCCAACCTTTGGTAGCTTTTGGATCCTGCAGGCACAAGGTTCTATTCCTTAATAGCTTGGTTCCTGGCATGCCTGCCTCTCTAAGACTCAGACATGGGCCTGTGGAAGGAAACACATCAGCCTGGTTGCCAACCACCTCCACTCCAAGGCACATTTGTAAGTTTGTGAGGGTATGGTTTAGGTTGGGGTGAATGGAGTGGATAGAGGCATGAGAAGACAGGAGAAGCTACAACCTGCCTGGGAAGTCCTTGCAATACCGGAATGAGTATAGACTTCACTAAGTCAAGGCCATGCCATGGTGCACAAACCACCCACAACCAGAGGCCACCCATCTGTTTTTGCAAGTCCTGTTCAGAAGGTCCTTTTCCAGGTTCTTTTCCAGGTTCCAGCATGACAGAGGTGAAGATCTGGAGCATAGAGTGATCAGTTGTCTGGGAAGCAATCATATGGAATTTAATTTCATATGTGTTTTATCAGGGTAAAATATTTGACACATGCTAGGAAAATAGGATTAATGCCCACTTATCCTTTGCAATTGCTGATTATTCTACCTCAAGACCAAACTAGAGGAAGGCGTTTTGAGGAAGGTGGAAGAACTTGATTGTTTTTATGTTGGCATTTCAAGGGCACAGGACACAACACCAGGGAAGACCACTAGGAGGGGATCAGACTCTCTGGTTTCGGTTCAGTCTCTGCTACGAACTTGTTGCATCCTTACAGCTCACTGTGCTTCAATGCTGTAATCCATACGTGAAGGTTCCCTAACTTTTCAAATGCAGAAGAGCTCCCTGGGAACATCCATCTTAAACATGCAGATTCCTGAGGTGGGGTGCCTATACTTGCATCTTTAACAAGCCTCCCAGATGATTGTGGCATGGTAATCCTCAAATCACTCTTTGATCTCCATTATGAACTCAAGTTTCATGACTCAGCAATTCTAGATGTCAACAGATGAGTAAGATGCTATTCCAAGATTTAGGTACTCATTTGGTTGCAAGGACATCAATGTCCATTTATCGTGAAGTTAGTGACCTCTCTTCGGGGATGTGTATGTTTTAAAGCCATCACCCTTTAACTCCTTCCCTTCTAGGTGGGTGTATGGTTGCCAGTGAAAGGTGGGTAGATGAGCAGAGAGAGATTGGAATATGAACCCCTGATAATGTAAAAAAAAAAATTATCACTTTTCAAGTCAATGAGTATAAAACTGAGGTGGGAGCGAGACCTGTGGCAAACCTGTACTTGGAGTTCAGCTAGGTTAACAGATGCACAGGAAATCGTTGTAGACCTCATTTCTCCAAGTTCTTAATGAGGGTTATTTCAAAAGGCTCAGCATATAGGTCAATAAAATAGGTGCAAGTCTACATGATCTGGAGACTGGTCATCCATTTTCAAATCATGATTATAAAGGAAATGTAAGGACTAAGGAGAAACCTACACCAAATAGTCTTCAGACTGTGGGCTCCATGAGGAGAATAAGGACTATGTCTTTTTCCTATCATGTTCTCAAGGCCTAATACCATTCATGGCACATAATAGATGCTCTTAAAAATTTATGGAATAGAAGAATCATATTATTCTTTAAATTAATTAATGGCTATAAAAGAATAACAAAAAATAAAGTGTAAGTCTCTATTTTCAGTTGTCCCTTAGGTGGCTTGCTTGTGGAAAATTTGATCCCCAGTGTTGGTGGTGGGGCCTAGTGGGAGGTGTTTGGATCATGGAGGTGGATTTCTTATGAATGGTTTGGTGCCATTCTTGCTGGAGTGGGTTCTCACTCTTGGTTCCCATAAAAACTGCTTGTTCAAAAAAACCTGACACCTCCTTCCCTTTGTCTTCCCTTCTGTCTGTCCTGTACTCTGCACACACTGGTTCCCCTTCACCTTCCACCATGAGTCGAACTTCCTGAGCCCTCATCTGATGCAGATGCTCACACCATGCTTCTTGTGCAACCTGCAGAGCCACGAACCAGGGACACTTCTTTTCTTTATACATCAACCAGACTCAGCCTCAGGTATTCAGTTGTAGCAAAACAGACTACACCATTGCCCTAAACAAACGATTTTGACTTTACCTGCCATCCAGCATCATTTGTGCTTCCCTTTCCCTTCTCTTTTTCACATTAAAAAGTTGAAATGCATAGTGAGAGTTGTTTAAGTTTTCTAAGTTAATTCTAATGCTACCAGATAAAGAGCCAGATAGTCTTTTCCTTTTTAATATATCTGTGTGGGATTTGCTTTTGTCTAATGGAATTTTTAAGAAATGAAATAAATCAAGGCCATATAGAGAAACTTAGGAAGCCAGTTCTGTAGCAACTCTGGTTGATTCCTCATCATAATATTCAAGGTCTGGGACCGGGCTCGGTGGCTCAGTTTGTAATCCCAGCACTTTGGGAGGCCGAAGTGAGTGGATTGCCTAAACTGGATGGTTCGAGACCAGCCTGGGCCACTTGATGAGACCTCGTCTCTACACTAAATCAAAAAAATTAGACAGGATGGTAGCACATGCCTGTAGTTTTGGCTGCTTGGAAGGCTGCGGCAGAAGGATCGCTGGAATCCAGCAGGTTGACACAGGGTGGCCATGAATATGTCACTGCCTGGGTGGCGGAGTGAGACTCCAGCTCAAAAAAAAAAAAAGGTTTGGGCTAGTAATTCTGAATAGAGGCAATGCAGCCTTTTAAGGGGTGTTTTGAAAATTGGGGGGGTGTGTTTTGTTTTGGCTACACAATGACTGGGGACACTGCTTGCACTCGAGGAAGCGGGTAATGCCAGATCCTACTAATTTTGACAATTCAACTTAAAGAAGACATATCCCCAAATTTGTGTGACTTTCTCTTGCCCCAAAGGATATTCATGCAGCTAAGAAACCTATTTATAATGATCTCAGCATAGAATATTTGGTTTCACATAAATTTAAAATTTTTTTCTCACAGTTTCTATATAAAACAATTTTCTGGCAACATCCCTACTATGCAAATTGATGGAAGGTTTGTTTTTTCTCTTTTACTTTCTCTGGAACATTACCAAGAACTCTTCACCATTTCAGAAAAATTACAGCCATCAGCAACTGCTTGTGGCATTCAAGTCTCCAGTACCACTTCCCTATTATGTTCATGGTGATTCAGTGTACGGGGGCAAGTATCCAACTATTTCCTTATGTCCTCAAGAGAAGCTGGGCCTGAGGATTTTACATATTAAAACACATAATATTTCATACTACATTACAGCTATTTATTTTTTATGTTGTAGTTAAGACATTTCCATTTTTACTGCTCGTATTCTGCAGGTAAGTACTATCTATGAATTTCATTTCAGGAAATGTGAACTCAGGTCTGTCTCAGAACATAGAAGTCTGACCAGGCATTGTCTGTGGGTGGGCTGTATCATTTTCTCGAGTGCCTGATCTAGTTTGGATATTTGTCCCCTCCAACTCCGTCACTGAAATTTGATTCCCAACGTTGAAGGTGGGGCCAGGTGAGAAGTGTGTGGATCATGGGGGTGGGCAGAATTAGAAAGCATTTATTATTTTAAAAATAGGTAATTGGGTAGGTTATTATTATATTCTTACTCCTCTTTTTTTTTTTTAACCTGCATAAGAGGAAATATACAAAACAAACAGCTGTGTAATCACCACCCAGGTTAAGAAGTAGAATATTGCCAGCATCCCTGTTCAGGCTTCTCTTAAACAGGATCTTCTCATACTTAAAGGTAACCACTGTCTCCAAGTTCACAAAAATCTCTTTACAATTTGCCACCTAAGTATACCTTCCTAAACGTCGGAGTCTAGTTCATCTTTTTTCTTTTCAACTACATATAAATGAAATTACAGTATACATGCTTATAGCATCTGAGTTTCTTTGCTGAACATTATGTTAATGAGATTCATTTTTGTGGTTGGGTGGAGCTGGTGTACCCCTCTCTTTATTGTTGTGTAGTGTTTTATTGTATGAATAGACCACAATTTACTTTTCCATTCTACTGTTGGACACTTGAATGTTTCCAGGTTTTGTTGATGACAAATAGCGCTAAGAACATTTCTATTCATTCCTTTTGGGATGTGTGTGCATGCATTTATGCTGAGTGTATTTAGAGTTGCCAGACAAAATACAAGACATTCAATTAAACTTGAGTTTCAGATAAACAATAATTTGTTTTTACTATGAATGTGTCCTAAATATCACACGGAGGATACTTATACTAAAGATTTATTTTTTTATATTTGAAATTCAAATTTAAACTGGCATTCTGTATTTTCATTTGCTAAATCTGGCAACCCTGAGTTTAAACTTAGGAGTGGGAATTACTACATTATATAGAATATGCGACTTTTCACCTTCCTAGATATAATGCTAAACCATTTTTACTGAAAGGCCAAACTAAAAATACCTCCTCTAGTAAAGTATAAGAATTTCTTGGTATTATAAATTACATGTTCATGCCTGTGTGGATTTTTTTTTTCCTGCGCTCTATTCTTTCTATTGGACAATCAGTCTCTTCTGGTACCAACACCACACAGTAATAATGGTATAACAATCATAGTCTTGATTCCTGTTAAAGCAAGTTTTTCTACCTAGCTTTGAAAAAAAAAATCTGTACTATTCTTGATCCTTGAACTCCCATACAAATTTTAAAATCAGTTAGTCAAGTTTTAACAAAAACCTGCCAACATTTGATTTGTTGTTATATTGAATCTACAGGAAAATCTGGGGAGAATTTCAATCTTTGTGGTATTTATTGCTTTTAAAATTTTGCCAAAAGTGTAATATAGTATAATATTCATCCAATCCATGGATCACATATATAACTCTGTTAATTTATTCTTTTAAAAATCGTTTTATCTTTTATCATCATAATTTTAAAGTCCCATTTTGATAATTCCCATATCATATCTATATCAGGGTCTGATTCTACTGTCTATTTTTCCTTTTGATCATGGATAACATTTCCTTGATCCTATATGTGTCTCAACATTTTATATGTTAAAAGACAGTAGAAATAGAAGTAAATAATGTTAATCCCTAGAAAAGCCCTGTCGTTTCTTCTGACAGGCTGCCAGGAAGGGGTACTAAGGAATCTACTCTGTAGATAAACTGGGTCTCTAGCTTGTCTCCTCTTTAATTAGATTCATCTCACCGCTGATTCAAATGTTCTTTGGGAGGGATTAAGATTTTCCATTCCACAAGGCTTAGGATCTGGCCCTCCAAATTCAGAGATTTCTTTGCGCACTCCAGCTAAGCAACTATTTTTCTGAACTGTGGGAGAGCTTACTGTGATTTACGGCCTGGGTGCCGGCCTTTGGAGTCCCTGGAGAGTTCTCTTTACTCTTCAGTCACGACTTCAGCTTTCTGCACACCTCTGAAGCTGTCTTTCTCCCTCTGTCCTGCTCCTGGGTAAAGCAGTCTTTGTAAAATAGCTGCAGCATGAAGTCCTGATATATATCAGCAGATTTTTTCTTAGCTCCCTGCTCCTCCTCCAGACTTTAGAAGGCAGCTTTAGTGCATCTGATGACAGTATTTTTTGTTTAACTTTTATCTTTTGTTTGGTACTGCTATATAGAAATAAAGTTATGATGTATTTCTAGCTTGTATCTAGCAGTGTTGCTAAATTTGCTTACTGATTCGAATAGTTTTCCTATATATTCTTTTCAGAAGAGCATACAAGGAAGCTCTCAAAGGTCTCAATAATCTACCCTCTCAGCATTCCACACTGGTTAAGAGTGTAAAGTGCTGAGACTAGGTGTTTTTTTGAGTTGGAGTCTCACTCCGTCACCCTGACTGGAGTGCAGTGGCCGCTCCCAGCCACCGCAGCCTCGACCTGCTGGGCTCCGGCAATCCTTCCGCCTCAGCCTTCCGAGTAGCCGGAATTACAGGTGTGCACTACCACGCCCGGCTGATTTTTTATTTATTGTAGAGATGAGGTCTCGCCAAGTTGCCCGGGCAGGTCTCGAACCCGCGGGCTCAGGCAATCCACTCACCTCAGCCTCCCAAAGGTGCAGGATTACAGGCTGAGCCACTGAGCCCAGCTGAGCCTAGGTTTAACTCTGCCTCTTGCTAGCTGTGTGACATCGGGCAAGTTTTATTTTACTGATTTTTGTCTCTACTTCCTCACTTATAGAATAAGGATAATAAAAGCACCTAACACCTAGGTTTGTTGTGTGGATTAAATGAGTTATTACCCACACAGTATTTAGAATAGTGCCTGGTACATAATAAATTCACAATATATGTCAGCTCCCTCTGCCTCAGTCTCCCTCCCCAGCATCTTCATGGGTCACATTTCACGTTGCTTCCTGTGCTGTATCCTTAGCAAAGGATCTCCCCACTGCCTGGAACATACTTCTTCCACCTTTCTTCACCTGGCTAACTCCTTTTTTACTCTTCGGCTATCAATATATAGTTTGTCTCTAGAGAGAAGCCTTCCCTAGGACCCTGCTAGTCCACATGATGCTTTGTGCATATGAGAAAATGCACCTTTCCCTTGAGACATTTCAACTTCCACCTAGAGGCAAGTTATTGTAATGAAAACACATTCAGTGTCTACTTCACGAATATATGAACGGGGCTCCTTAAAGCTGTGCAGGATGTTGTAGGCGGTGACTTTGCCTTCCCTTCCCTATCCCCAGCCCACTGGGTTCCCCAGTCTGCACTCCCATACTACTCTCTGTACTGTTTCTCCATGATACTTATTACACTGCAATTACTTAGTCACAATTCTCCACTAGACAAAGGAGACAGTATCTTTGTTTTTCACTGTTGACACATAGTAGGTACTCCATAAATATATTTTAGCAAATGAATGCACAATTGAATTTTAAATTCTCATAGGGAAAACCAAGAGGGGGTAGACTTTTCTTAGTGTCAAAGGGCAACTGCCCCTTCCAGAGAGGCCCACTGCTTTCCTTAGGGACAGCAGTAAAGGTCAAAAATGACTAGATGCTTCAAAATAGGTCAGGAATCCAATAAGGCCTTTTTCCTTCTCTAAGCATTTTCCCCTTGTTTCTGTGCTTCTTGAACATAGAACCAGACTGGAGAAGATGCTTCAGGACATGGCTTGTTCTTTCACAAATGCTCATATCTGTGGCTGATACTACCCTTGACCTTCCCAAGTACTGAACAAGTGTGAGTGAAAAGCTTCTGGAATCAAAAGGGATGACTTATTTAGATGATTACCTGGCCTAGAGCAGTTAATGCCAATCATTCTCATTTCTGAATGAGTCCAAGAAAATAACCAGAGAGTCGCAGTTGATGGAATGCATTCTGCTTGTGCAACAATTGGAGACGGAGGTTTTACTTTTCAGATGAATTGATAATGTTATTAATTGGTCCCTCCTATTGCTGATAAGGAAGGCCAAGAGAAAATGTGAGTATATCTGACACTAAACCAGCTAAGAAATAAAAGAATTCATCAACTTTGATTAGTTGGTGTTAAAAAGTCAGACAATCATCACTAAGGTTTTTGATGATCAACAATCATAACAGTTCACCCATTTTTACTATGTGCAAGGCACTGGACTAAGTGTGTACAGGCATCAGCTCATTTTTTTGTCCCAACAACCTTATGAGGTGAATAAAATTCTCTTTATTTCTCAATGGAGAAAACAAAGCAAAGAGATGTTAAGATTCATTTTCCTCAAGTGGCACAGTTGCAAATGGTGGTGCTGAGATTTGAATTTGAGGTCCCAAATCTGCCTTTTCCAACAAGCAGAGGTAACAATCCAACCAAAGTTTCCCAAATGCTTTACAGTCATTCAGCATGTGAGGGTAAGGCTGGCAGTTGTCACAACCACCAAGTCACCTGTTATTGGTCTATTTTGTGACTTTAAATAGTAACAGTTGCTGTATGTATTCTCATACAGCAACAGAGTTGCCTCAGAGTTGACACAGATGGATTTGAAAGGTGGCACAAAAAGTTGTATCAAGCAAATCTTTTACGGGTGATGGGGTAGGGAGAGAGAGAGAGAGAGAGAGAGAGAGAGAGAAAGAGAGAGAGAGAGAGAAGAGAGGAGAGAGGCGAGAGAGAAATGAAATGGAGGCAGCTGCCAAGGTCCTGGAGGCTCCCGCTCTTTCCCCAAGTAAGAAGTCATGAAACCAGTCACCTGCTACCCCTGTGAGTGGGCACCTGTGACGTGGCCTTTCTCATTTTTATAAGTAGAATAACTGCTAACTACCACTATAAAGGTTCTACCATGGGTGGGCCCCGGGCCAAGCACCTTACATACGTTCACTGGATGGATCCCCCAGCAGTCCTATGACATAAGGTCTATCTTATACCAGAGATGCTCTGGGTCATCAACCGCTTTTCCGCCTGGACACTTCCTGGTACTCTTTTCACTTCCTACCAGCCTATCTTGAAGTTAGACTGGGCCAAATAATTGATTTCTGGTCAACAGGATGTAGGCAGAAGTGGTATATGCTGCTTTGGGGATGATTTTTCCTGTAACAGGCAGTATCCCTGAAGCTGGGGTTAATTACCCTGACAGATACACTATTACTCTATCACTTTACAGATGAGGATGAAGTTGAATGATTTGCCCATGTTCATGGGACTTGTGAGTTGTAGATCTAGGACTCAGACCCATGCCTGTTTCACTCAAAGGCTCACCCTCCCACCACAGTAACCACCAGAGTTTGCTACCTTGGAAAGGGGGAGTCCCCACCTCCTGATACCACCATAAATGCCACAGATCTCCACTGCCCCAAACAGCAAGCAGCAGAAAACATTGCCTTCTGTTACACACACACAAAGAGCAGAATTCTTTCTCTATCTAAAAGAGCATTTCCATCTGCTCCAACATTTGTGTTGAGTTAAACTATTAAGCGCTATTAGACTGTATCTTTGGTTAATTCCAATTACTGTAAGAGAAGGATTTTTTCCATATAAAAAAAGGATTTTAAAGTTTTTATAAAAATTGTATGTGCTGTCATAAAATGCAGCTGGAGTTTATTTGCATAATATCAGGTTTCTCAAAGTGTAGTGCAATAATTAGATACTGCTGTCGTGATGAGAGTTTGGACTTCGCCGGGCACATTTCCGTTATGCTGTTGCCATCGCAAACTTTACCCTCTCTTTTGGAAGTTCCACATATTTTCCTTTAGTGCCAGCATGAAAATTCTATGGAAAAATATAATCATTGTAAGGACTCAGAGAAGAGATCTTCATTGAGATAAGTTGAAACAGCTGAATATTAATCTGTCTGGGAGAGCTGAGAAGATATTGCTCATGGGGCGGGAAGATCAAGGCCTTCCTCATCTTCTTCTTCAACCCAAGGAAGATGGGTTCTTCTTTTTCCTCCCCTGTCACCATCAACTTATTTAGTGATGATGGGAAAATTCCTCAACTTTCTGAGCCATAAATTAATACCTTTTAAAGAAGATCTTATATATCGGGGTAGCAAACTTTTTCTGTAAAGGGGCAAGAGAGTATTTTTGGCATTGTGGGATATAGGTTTCTGTTGCAATTTTTCAATTCTGGCAATTCATAAGTAAATGAGCATGGTTGTGTTCCAATAAAATTTTATTTTCAAAAGCAGGTGGCAGTCTGGACTTGATTCATGGGCCATAGTTTCTGCCCCCTGCTATATATGGTCATCTAGTAAGTTAGAATATTGTTTGAGTATTTGCTCATTCATTTACTCATGCAAGTAATATTTATCCAGCAGTTCTTTGTGTGCCAGGCACTGTTCAGGCAGGTCAGGGTGTGGTCTGTTCTCTGTAAGTTACTCTGTTGACAAAAAGGCAAACAATAAATATGTAAACAGGTAATTTTGGATAATAATAGGTGCTTTGAATATTTGAAAGCCAAATGTATGATGGGATATGTCTGGGGCCTGAAAGAACATGTGTGTAGAATTTGAGATATGAGTCCAAGAAGGCGACTTTGCACAGAGTCTATGCATCTGTGGGCTGGTGCCTTACATAATGGTGTCTTTAACCTTGTTATAACACCACAAGTTGCATTTAATATCATTATACCTTTTGATACAAAAACCTCAGAGACTCCAAGAAGAAAGATAACTTGCTTACCATTCATAGCTTCTCAAGACAGAGCTGCGGTCCCGATCCCAGCTGGGATTCAAATCAGCTTTTCTCTAATGGCCAAGGACTTTCTGTTTCTCTCAGATCTATAGTCTTTGCTGAGAGAGTTCCATGTAGTGCCCTTCTAGCTACCAATGAGTTCCAGGAAGCCAGGACTGGAGAGAAACTGAGAGACATCTTCATTCATTCACCGTGTCATTCAAGCATCATTCAGTCCCCTAACAAGTATTTCCTGAGCATCTGCTATGCACGATCACAACTGAGAATACAATGGTGGCAAGGAAGGTCCCTGACCAGTGAGTGATATGCTGGTAAATGTTGGAAACTGGCTCTGCAGGGGTAGAAGGAGCCCTGATTTATACCACTTGCCAATTTCTGAAGCTGATTTTACACTGCAAATTTATCATGAATTGGCTTGCAAAATTCCTGAAAATCTAGTTATTGGTTCTTGTGAGCAGCTGCAACCCAGTTCCGTTGGCCTAGTGCTCACAACGGGTGGGGATACAACAAATGAACAGATCATTTAAATACAGGGTGAGAAGAACTATGATAGGGAGTGGAGGTTGAATGCCTGGGTGCTGGGTTAATGCAAAGAATACACTCCTAACCCAGACACAAAAACAGAAAGAAAAAAAGCAATTGCTGTTGTGAATACTTGACACTAAAGATGTTAATATTTGAAAACATTTGTATTTAATAGATAAAAATATCTTTACTTTTTGTAGAAATATTTGTCATCTTGTTGACTCACTCCAAATGATTCTTGGCCCAAATTATTTAGACTGTTGTTTTAATCCTTTCCTTTGTAAAAAGAGAGCCCAATTTAATAAAAGGTTTGGGGTTCCATTCTCATCCCTGCTGTTAATTGTTGTGACCATAAGCAAGTGACTCAAGTCTCTGTATTGGTGTCTAAATATCTAAGGAATGACAAATATCTGCAATTTACTGTTTGGCCTCTCCAATTATAAGAGGTTTATTGGTATAAAGCCTCTTTTCTACCCCTTTCAGTGGTGGCTCTCAGACAATGGGCACAAATGACGAGATGGCACTGTGTCCAGCTCATCATAGGCCATTCCATTGTTCAAACTCTTGAAACACTTCAATAAGGCTCCATTTAGAATTTAAAATGTAACTAGGCTTAAATATGTAAGAAAAAAAAAGTATATAGAATCTACAACATTTTAAAACCAAGATAGGACAGAAACACCAATGCCATGTAGATGACTTTTTGAAAATGTCATCAACTCTAACATATTCAGCAACTAAGACAAATTCTGGGGTTCTTTGAATTTAACTTTTCCAGCCACATCCGCAGGCATTTGCTCAGTTCTAACACCTGCCCTCTTCGTAAATGAGATAGCGCAGGAACTTGTTCCCACATCAGCTAGAAACATTGTTTGGGAATCAGTTGTTGCCAGAACATTGATGACCAATATGTGGGCCATCGTCCTCACAGCCCTGGAGTTGTTATTGCCTTCCTGGTATGGCCAATGACCAGGACCCACATGCATTTTCTGGTTGTGTCCCTGGATTCTCTGCTCTAGAGGCAGTGGTGTACAACTGAGTCCAGCAGCCTATCTTTCCGCAGCCGTCCTAGTCAAGGTGCTCCGGGCTGCTCCAACAGGAAGCCCAGCACTTCGGAGTCTAGATGAGAGATGTGGTTAATAAAAGGACCACAGCTGCAACCTGAGAGAGGGCATGCTTGCTCTTTTCTTATGGTTGTTTCAAACATGCATTGGGTTCATTTGTAATTAATTTATTTCTCTAATTTTAGTTCAAAAAAGCAGCACCTGGAGGCCTTGAGTTTTGATGAAGGTCTTGTTCTAAATCTCCAAAATGCAAATAAGACAGCTCTAGGGACTTAGTCTTTTTCTTTCTCTCCTTTCTTTCTTTTTTTTAGTTGAGGACTCACTTTGTCACCCAGACAAAGGGGTGCAGTGGTAAGGTCATGGCTCACCGCAGCCTCAACCTTCTGGGCTCAAGTTGATTCTGCCTCAGCCTCCCGAGTAGCTGGAACTGCAGGTGCATGCCGCCACGCCTGGCTAATTTTTAAATTTTTTTTAGAGATGTGATCTGGTCTTGCTATGTTGCCTAGGCTGGTCTTGAACTCCTGGGCTCAAGCAATCCTCACTCCTTGGCCTCCCAAAGTGCTGGGATTACAGGTGTGAGCCACCATACCCAGCTGAGACTCAGAGTCTTCACTCCTACTGCCTACCATGATGTGGCTAATCAGATAATAACCAAATTTATAATTCACTGTGTTCTTTGTAAACAAAACCTCACCACACATCTAAAAGTCACCCAGTATCCAGGTCTATGTGATCCATTATAATTTTTCATCAAAATATCAGTAATTGCACATTCAACCCCACTGACCAATACACAATAGAAGTCACATATTTTGTCAGCGAAACAACAGGGAAAGCTGGAGACTGTGGCGAAGCAGAAACCTCATGCCTTGTGTATAGGAGGCAGCATTTGCTTTGACCCACAAGGTTATGGTCGTGGGACAACGTAAGCCCAGTGCTAGAAGATCTTCTAATTTTTCAAAAGAAGCCTGCAACCTGGTTGTAAATTCTCCCAATTTTTAAAGGTTCACAACTAATTTAATTTTTATCTAAACATGTCAGTCAAACACATCTGTGTGTTTGAACCTGGCGTGCAGACCAAAATTTTGTAATCGCTGGTATAGACAACATATGACAACCTGCAATTGCAACATCTGAAAAATGTTCCTCACCACTGCCGTGCACCTTTTTTGTTAATATATATTTTATTTAAGTACTATATTCGGGAAAGTGCATATATCCTAAGTGCACCATTTCACAAACTGAACACATATATGTAATTAACACTCAGTTCCAGAAATAAAGCATTATTTCAGAAGCCCTCCCCAATACCCCCAGCACCACCCACCTCACTAGAGTAGCCACTGTTCTGTTCACTCTTCTGTTACTCTTTTTTTTTTTTTAAAGTGAAGTCCAAACTAATATTTGTGCATGAATTAGTTATACTGATACAAACTGCAGATTGCTGAGAAAAACAAGTAGAATTGTCACGTCATCATATGCTAGGAAACTTGGTCTGATATTTCAAACAATTAATCAGTCAAGTTTGATATGATGTCCTTGGCCAAGGTTTCCACTCCTTTTTTTCCATACAAACAAAGCAGAGGAAAGTCTTTGAATTTGCAGCCCTTATATTACCTAATCCAGGTCATTGGAGCCAAATGCTTCCCTATGACATGTGCAGATAAAATACAGAGTTTTCTAGTCTCTCAAAATTGTGTGTCAAGATACTATTGCTATTTTTTTTCATGAAATGAACCGTATGTATAAAATATGAGACTTTGCTTCGATGCATGCATTTATTGTACCAAGTTTATGACAGTCCGTCAACAAGCCCTGCTGTGCTTTGGCTTCTCAATATGTTTCTCTTTTCTTCCTTCAGCAGTCATGCTGCAGTTTAAATTTTTTGGTTCTCACATCCTTTGTTTTGAAAGCAACCTGAACATGGCATCATTTTTTTTTCTTTTTAGTGAGAAATAATCTGTGAAGTATGTTATGGCATATTTGGTACAGGATGCCAAAAATAAAAAGACAGGGTTTTGTGGGGTTTGTGTCAAAACACATGCCGTGCCAGCATACTTGGGAAGATAGTTCTGGTGCTCTCTTTCTTACCATCGATTGTGATCACTTCCTGGTTGATTCAGCTGCTGGACATCTGCTTTGGCTGTCACATTTCAGAGCTGCTTCTCCTCCACGCCATGCTGCCAAGCAGAGACACAACCAAGTGAATCCTGTTACATGTCCTGCTGTCCCTATGGATTGCAGCGTAACTGTGCGTTGATTGACCATTTTACAAAACACTTCATTAACAACCTACAAAACACAACCCAGGCGACATTGAGATGCCTTCTCACCTACCATATGTGAAGTTCGTTGTTGTAATTTTTATTACTTCAATAATAAGACCCTTGCTTGAAGAGAGTGTAAGGAAATGAAAATTTTCATACAGTGCTGGAGGCAGTATAGTGGATACAGAACATTCTGGAAGGTAATATATGCCAAGTCTGTGGTAGACGGGGAGTTTGACCTCCGTGGCATTTGATACTTAACAGGACAATAGGGACTTTGCAGATGGAATTAAGGCTGCTAATCACCTGGCCTTACAAGAGGGAGATTATACTGTACTATCAGATGGGCCCAATGCCGTCACATGATCCCTGACAGCAGAAGAGAAAGGTAGAGAGACCCAGTTCTGGTCCTGGGTTAAAGTGGGCTCCATGCAAGTGCAGAGAGTGGGCTAAGGAAGGGCTCAGCTGACACCCAGCAAGGAAACAGGGACCATGTCTCACAGCTGGACAGAACTGAATTCTGCCAACAACCCAGAAGAGGCTGGAAACAGTGTCTTCCCTGGAGTCTCCAGGAAGGAACACAGCCCTACTAATTTCTATATTTTGATCTTCTGAGACTGGAAGCAGAGATACCAGTCAAGTTCACTGGACTTGTAACCTACAGGACTGTTAAATGAAAACAGAGTGCTGTTTGAAGCCATTAAATCTGTCATTATTTATTATGGCAGCAATAGAAAACTAACACAAGTTCCCTCAAGAAATGTTCACACCCTTTCATCCAATGATTCCTGTTCTAAGACTTTAGAATTCATTAAAGATTGTGTGCAAAGTGTTTACCCCAGCAACTAAATATTAAAAACAATCTAATTGTCCAATATTAGAGAATTGGTTAAATAAATTATGGTAGAGCCATACAGTGAAATATCATGCAGTCATTAAGATTCATTTTTTGATGTGAACATTCAGTATTCAAAAAATGCTCACAGTATAATATTCAGTGAAAAAGAAAGAACACAGAGCTAAATATAACACTTGGCCCTGTCACATATGTGTGTTTTTTCCCTATGTGTGTACGTATGTAAGTATATGTTAACAGGATGTTTATCTTGGTTCTGGCCGAGGCCTCAGAGGCCAAGAATAAAATTAGAAGCAGGTGCTTCACATCTCAAGGCCAGTTGCTACATAGTATTGGCAAAGGAGGTCTCTGAAAATTAGCCCATCACACCCTCCGGGGTATAAAAGTGAAGTCGGACTGATTGGAGGAGGGGAGGTGCGCTGGGACTCTCCTTTGACCATTTGTGGAAGGTGCAGGAGAGGCTTGGTGTTTATCTTGCAACAATGAAAGAGGGGGCTTTGAGGAGAACAGATAGAGAACTTGCTACCTCTCCTGGACTTCAGAGGACAAAATGGTCAGGCTGTGACATGCTTTTTAATAGTCTATTCATTTGTTCAAGCAATACTTACTGAGCCAAATCACATTACTTTTTGTTAAACTTAAAAGTAATCTGACACATTAAAAATAAAGGAACTAGATGGGGTGTGGTGGCTCACGCCTGTAATCCCAGCACATAGGGAGGTGGAGGCGAGAGGACTGCCCAAGCCAAGGAGTTAGAGATTAGCCTGAGCAACTTGGCAAGACGTGGTCTCTACAATAAATCAAAAAATTAGCCGGCCACGGTGGCACACGCTTGTAGTTCCAGCTACTTGGAAGGCTGAGGAGGAAGGATCACCTGAGCCCAATAGGTAGAGGCTGCAGTGGCCGTGAGTATGCCACTGTACTCCAGCCTGGGTGACAGAGTGAAATTCCGACTCAAAAATGAATAAACAAACAAATAAAGGAGTTGAAGTATATCTACAGTGGACTCTTATGCTGAAAATGCTTATAGTATAATATTGAGTGAAAAAAGAAAGGACACAAAGCTATGTTTAAAATTTGGCCCTATCAAAAATTATACCTTCTCAAAACTCATTCCTGCTTTTTCTGAATAAAGCCCACCATCTGGGTTTGGGAATTTATTCATCTCCTGCCTTAAGACACTCCTCCTTTGGCTCAGGGGTGGAGTAAATGACTTAAGACAATCAGTGCCCCTTATTCCCATGCGCATAGTGACTGATTCAGGAATGATCCCATGAACCTAACAGACAAATGAGATGCAATAACATTTTAGCCGGAAGACTTTGTGTAGAGGCAGTTTCTCTGTTTTGCTGAATGTGAACTTGAGAATCACCAAGAGCTGGAAAGCAATCGTTTTGCTACTATGAGCAACCTGGGAATTGAGTCACTGCAATGAGGAAAGCTTGGTGATATTGCTTGAGCCTGGGATGGAGCCCCAACTGAAGCCAGCCCTACTTTTATTACAGCTATGAGTCCTTTTTTCCTAAGCCACTTCTGAGTTTTGGGAACACTTGTAACCGAAAATGCCCTCCTGTTGACAACATCCTTTACTTCTTGTTTTTAACTCTAAAATGTAGTTGAAAGCTTGAATTTCAGTTCTCGAAATAGACTCCGAAACCCAAAGAAGAAATGTGATATCACAGTCTAATAATGTAAAAAAAAAAACATTTATAATATGATAAAAGTGAGTTAATGTCTTAAAATATGCCTAAACTTTAAAATCAAATCAAAACACCTTTTGGACAGGGAAAGTGTGATAAACCAACTCAGAATGATGAGAATGTTTTCCATCCTCTTTTAAGCTTTTTTGATTAACCCTCTTGCTACTTTCAAGTTATGGACCCCCTCAGATAGGGATATGGAGGGAAAGTGCTCGAAGGAGAACACAAGAGAAAAACAGTCAGCAATTATTTTGACAGTAAACTTCTTTCTGCTGCCTCCAATCCCATGAAGAAACTTTGATCTTAGTTACCAATTTTCTTTTTTAAAATAATCTTCAAAGTCTACGCCTTCATCCCAACACACCAGAATATATCTTGTTATATACTTAACATCGGGAATGAGGGAAGATTTTTCCAAGGAATTTTGGCTGCCTTGGGCTCCCCTGGAGGAAATTCCCCCAGAGTTAGGATGACAGTGTGTTAAACAGCCATCACTCATCTATGCAACAGTTCAGCATCTCACCACTTCTGAGAATAAAAGAATAAGGGCCCCCAATTTCTGCAGGCTAAACTTGGGTTACTTTGCTTGATGCCAAAACATCCAGATTAAGAAAAAGCATTTTCAGTTGTTCGTCTAGGCTTTCAAAGTATCCATATGCTCGAATCATGTAAGCATAGCATGTGCTGGCACTAATTGGATAGAATAAAAATCCCCATGCCCGTTGGTCATTAGGCATTTATTGCAATCTGCTTATATGCCAGCCACCTAGGTTGGATTGAGTCACAAGCCATTGTCCCTGCCCCGTATGGAATTCACTATCAAGTGGCATAAAAGTTACACAGAAAGTGGCAAGAAAATATGACTACTATACCAAATTAGGATACTTTCATTGCAAGGAAGAGAGAAGTCAACAAATGGCACAACTTCCGCTAGCTGATTCTGTGCTTTTAAGTAAATTGAAAAAGATGCCTCGTTCTTTAGGCAAACACAGTCATTCATCAGAGCACATACGGTGGTGAGTGCAGAACAGCAGGACACCCTGGATAGGGCCAAATCAGCACAACTGTACGCTAACTCATATAACAAAAATGCCTAAATATTTTATACAGTGTGAAGTCCAGGTAATTCTAGGGATGATTAGTTCTGTAGTGTGAGAGCTCTATCAAGGACTGTTTTCCCTCCTTTTGTTCTGGCATCATTAGCACATTGGGTCTTATCTTCCTCATGGTTACAAAAGAGCTGCTGCAGCTCTAAACATTTCTTCTTCATGTAACTACATCCGAAGACAGGGAGGGCATCTGTTTTGATCAATATGGCAAAACCTTTCCCAAAGTCCCTCCAGAAAACTTCCTCTTATTGACCATAACTGAGTTACCTGCTTATATCTAAGCCAATCTTCAAAATTATTGAGTTTGGACCAAAGAAGATTTTCCACTCGACTCTAGAGAGAGTATCAGGCTCCCCCTACTTATAGGGCCACCCAAAACTTTAACAAAGGTAGGGTATGGATAAGAGGGGGAAAAAAAGGATGAGATGGTTTGTGGGTTGGCAATAACCAGGGCTTGACATAAAATCAATGAAAGACATAATCAAAGTGCTAAAAGAACAGGAAAAACAAAAAGGCAATTTATTTGTTTAACTTCACAGTAGTTCTAATTCTGGAAGTGGTACTTGATGCATGAGAAGTATTTCTTAAGAGAAGAAGTGATAGGAACATATTTCCAAAAAGGATAGAAAATTACTAGTTTGAAGATAGTAATTCCTTCTTAGGAATAGGAAAAAAACCTAAAAGGTAACTTTCTTCTCATTAAAAAAAAATTAATATGTATCATTTTGTTAAAACATGCATACACGCATACATAAGCATTATTTTTTAAGTACAAAACTCTATTCAACCAGACAAGGACACAACAAGAACAAAAACCTACAGACCAATATCCCAGTTAAGCATAGATGTAAAAATCCTCGACAAAATACTAGTAAATCAAATCCATATGTACGTAAAAAGGATTATAAACCTTGATGAAGTGGGATTTGTCTCAGGGATGTAAGGATGGTTCAACACAGACAAATCAATAAACATGACACATCACATCAACAGAAAGAAGTATAAAAAATATACGATTATCTCAGTAGATGTATTTTATCAAATTTAACAGCTCTTCATGACTAAAACTCTAAAGAAATTAGGTATAGAAGGAACATACCTAAACACAATAAAGGATAAACACAATATGACAGACCTGCAATCAATATCATATTGAATGGAGGAAAGTTGAAAGCTTTTTCTTAAAAAATGCTACAAGACACCACTCTTATTAAACATATTATTGGAAGTCCTAGACAGAGCAACTAGACAAGAAAAAGAAATAAAAGGCATCCAAATTGTAAAAAAGGAAGTCAAATATTCCTTTTTTGCACACAGCATCATCTTATATAGAGCAAAACCTAAAGACCCCTCCAAAAAAACTCATAGAACTGATTTAAAAATTTTAGTAAAGTTTCAGGCAACAAACTCAATGTACAAAAATCTGTAGTGTTTTTATACACCAATAACAAACTAGGTGAAAAAGAAATCAAAAGGCAATCTTATTTACAGTAGTTACAAAAAAAAACCCTAGCAATAACATAAAATACTGTGAAAACTAAAATACAACTATAATACAAACTAATACAATGAAAATTATAAAAATGCTGATGAAAGAAATTGAAGAGAACACACACACACACACACACACACACACACACACACACAAAGAATTGACATCCCATGTTCATGGATTGGAAGGATAAATGTTGTTAAAATATCTATATTACCCAGAGTGATCTACAGATTCAATGTGATCCCTATCAAAATGTCAATGATATTTTTTTCCCACAGAAATAAAGAAAACAATTTTAAATTTGTATGGAACCACAAAAGGCCCTGAATGGAAAAAGGAATCCTGAGCAAGAAGAATAAAGCTGAAGGCATCACACTGCCAGAATTCAAAATATATTACAAAGCTCCAGTAACCAAAACAGCATGGTACTGGCATAGCTACAGACACATAGAGCAATGGAACAGAATTGAAAACCCAAATATAAATTCTTATATTTATGGCCTACTGATTTTCAACAGATACCAAGAATATACACTGAGGGAAAAAAATCTCTTCAATAAATGGTGCTGGGGTAACTAGATATCCACATACAAAAGAATAAAACATCACTCACTATAACGATCAATTCAAAACAGATTAAAGACTTAAATGTAAGATGTGGTACTATGAAACTGCTAGGAGACACATAGGAAAAATGCTTTAATAAATTGGTCCTGGCAAAGATTTTATGAAGAGACAAAAGCAGAGGCAATAAAAGCAAAATTAGACACATAAAATTATATCATATAAAAATCTGCACAGCAAAGGAAACAATTAACAGAGTGAAGAGACAACCTGAAGAATGGGAGGAAATATTTACAAGCTATTCATCTGGTAAGATATTAATGTCTAAAAATATACAAATTACTCAAACAGTTCAGCAACAACAAAAAACCAAATAATCTGACTTTAAAATGGGCAAACGGTCCGGGCGCAGTGGCTCAAGGCTGTAATCCTAGCATTTTGGGGGACCTAGGTGAGAGGATTGCCTCAGCCTGCGGGATCAAGACCAGCCTGGGCAACACAGTGAGACCTTGTCTCTACAATAAATCAAAAAATTAGATAGGCAAGGTAGCTCATATCTGTAGTTCCGCTACTTGGAAGGCTGAGGCGGAAGGATCACCAGAGCTCAGCAGGTCGACACTGGGGTGGCCATGAGCGTGCCACTGCACTCCAGCCTGGACAACCGAGTGAGACTCTAACTCAAAAAAATAAATAAATAAAAATAAAATTAAAATGGGCAAATGGCTGAGTGCAGTGACTCACACCTGTAATCCCAGGACTTAGGGAGGCTGAAGCAAAAGGATTGCTTGAACCCAGGAGTTTGAGACCAGCCTAGGCAACATAGCAAGACCTTGTCTCTAAAAAATTTAAAAAATTAGCTGACTGTGGTGGCGTGTCCCAACTACTCAGGAGGTTGAGGCAGGAGGAACACCTGAACCCAGAAAGTCAAGGCTGTAGTGATCTTAGCAATCCTGCACTCTATCTTGAATGACAGAGTGAGACTGAATAGACATCTCTTAAACAAAGACATACAAATTGCCAACAGGTACACAGAAAAATGTTCAACATCGCTAATCACAGAGAAATGCAAATAAAAACCACAATGAGATATCATCTCACTCCAGTTAGAATGACTATTATCAAAAAGACAAAAAATATATGCTAGTGGGATGTGGATAAAAGAAAACTCGCACATTTTTGGTGAGAATGTAAACTAGTACAGCCACTATGAAGAACATTATGAAGGTTCCTCAAAAAACTACAAACAAAACTATTGTACTACTCAGCAATTCTACTACTGGGTATTTATTCAAAGGAAAGGAAATCATTGTATCAAAAAAAATATCCATACCGCCATATTTATTACAGCACTATGCACAATATAGCCAAGATATAGACTCAATCTAGGTGTCCATCAGCTGATGGATGAAGAAAACGCAGTGTATATACACAATGGGATACAATTCCACTACAAAAAAAAGAAAATCCTGTCATTTGTGACTACACGGATAAGCCTACAGGATATGTTAAGTAAAATAAACCAGGCACAGAAAGATAAATACCACATGTTCTCATTCATATGTGGAAGCTAAAACATTGATTTTGTTGAAGCAGGGAGTGGAATAGTGGTTACTAGAGGCTGGTAAGTGTAGGGGTGAGGGTGAATAGAGAGAGATTAATGGATGCCAAATTACAGCAGGATGGGGAAAGAAGTTCTAGTACTCTATAGCACAATAGGGTAACTACTGTAAACAATAATTCATTGTGTTTTTGTCGAATAGCTAGAAGAGACAATGTTTTTGTTTTTTGTTTTTTTGGAGTTTCACTCTGTCGCCTAGACTGGAGTGCAGTGGCACTCTCCTGGCCACCGCAGCCTCCACCTGCTGGGCTCCAGCGATCCTTCCGCCTCAGCCTTCCAAGTAGCTGGAACTACAGGCACGCGCTACCACACCTGGCTAATTTTTGATTTACTGTAGAGACAAGGTCTCCTCAAATTGCCTGGGTGGGTCTTGAACCCGTGGGCTCAGACAATCCACTCACCTTGGCCTCCCAAAGTACTGGGATCACAGGCTGAGCCACGGAGCCCGGTCTGTTTTTGGTTTTGAGGCAGAGTCTCACTCTGTCTCCTTGGCTGGAGTGCAGTGGCTTGATCATGGCTCATCACAGCCTCGATCTCCTGAGCTCAGGCAATCCTTCCAACTCAGCCTCCTGAGTAGCTGGGACTACAGGCACGCACCACTATGCTTAGCTAGTTTTTTTTCTTCTTCTTCTTTTCTTTTCTTTCTTTCTTTCTTTTTTTTTTTTTTGTAGAGACAAAATCTCACTACGTTGCCTAGGCTGGTCTCAAGCAATCCTCTCACCTCAGCCTCTCAAATGCTGGGATTACAGGTGTGAGCCGCCACGCTCACCCGAGAGGATTCTGAATGTTCCCAACATATAGAAATAATTAAATTTTGAGGTGATGCATAATTACCCTGATTTGATCATTACACATTGTATATATGCATCAAAATAACACACCGTAATCCATAAATAGGTACAATTATTTTGTCAATTAATTTAATATAAAAACAATCAGATTTAAGTAGAGTAAAAGAGGAGTTATTGGTTATCATGCTAGAAAGTTTTATCATTATTGGTCATCATAGCAGGAAGATTTAGAGGCTTCAACTATTCTGTGGCCCTCAGTCATCCTCAGTTTCTCCTATGCTGAGAGACCTTCTTTAATAGCAGGAACAATGACTTTCAACAACTCTAAATCCAAATCTTGCAGATTTAATCACCCCAGGGAAAAATGTCTCCTTTCACTTCCTTTGGCATATTAACATTAGAAAAGAACGGACAGGTCCTGCTGGGTCGGTTGCTCAGCCTCAACCAGAGTTGCCAGAGGATGGTCATGCTCAGATGGACCATTTGCCCTCCTCTGTGGCTGAGCATCCTTTCCTTTCCCAAAACCCCAAGGAAACCCCATTATAACAGTTGTTAGAGAAATTTGGAAAATAAAGAAGAAAAAATAAAACTTCCTTTAATGATACCATGACAAAATAATCACTGTGTCCTTCTTCCAATATTTAGTTAAGTACACTTTTGCCAATATTATAATGAACAGTATAATATAGCAATACTGTATACTGTATATATAGTTTTGCATTTTTAAAGTATTACATTTTTATAAAATATTTAAAGATAAAAATTGATTCTATATTATAGAAACCTTTTTATTTTGGAAAAATAGAGCAAATAATGATTAGTTATTCACTCAACAAACTAGGAATGGAAGATAACTTCCTCAGCCTAATAAAGGATATCTATAAAAACCCCACAACTAACCTCATACTTAATTGTGAAAGACTGATTTTTTTACTCCTAAGATTGGAAGCCAGATAAATATACCTGCTCTCATCCCTTTATATGCAACATTATACTGGAGGTTCTAGCCAGAGCAATTAGGCAAGTAAAAATGCATAAAAGGAATTGGATTAGAGAGAAGTAAAACAATCCGTATTCATAGATGATATAATCTTGTGTATAGAGAATTCTAAATTGACCTTCCATATGATGCAGCAATTCCCCTTCTGAGAATATACCCAGAGCAACTCAAATCACTCTATGAAAAAGATACCTGCACATGCATGTTTATTGCAGCATTATTCATAATAGCAAAAACATGGAACCAACTGTGCTGCCCATTGAAAGTGGACTGGATAAAAAAAAATGTGGCACATACACACGATGGAATATTATGCAACCAGAAAGAAAAACAAAATTATGAACTTCATGGCAACCTGGATGGAATCAGAGTCTGCAATACTCAGTGATTTATCACAGAAAAAAAGATGAGTACCACAGGTACTCACTCATAAGTGGACCCTGAACATTTATCATAATACTATAAGAAAGGGATTGGCAGTAGTGGGATAGTGCTGAGAGGGAGCACAAAATATCAATAAAGGCACCCACACTTTATCTGTATGATGATCATGTATGTACCTAACCCTGAATTGTACCCCATATTTTTAAAATAAAAAATAAGAGAAAAATAAATAAAAAATGAAAACTCTAAGTAATCCACAAAAACTACTAGAACTAATGAACAAGTATAGCAGTGTGGCAGGATATACAATATACAAAAATCAGTTGTATTTCCATACCATAGAAAGTGAGCAATCTTAAAATGAAATTAGGAAGTAACCCCACTTAGCATTAAAAAGGAATATAATACCTAGCAATAAATTTAACAAAATAAGTGCATGGCTTGTACACTTAAAAACTATAAAATGTTGATGAAATAAAGAAGACCTAAATAAATGGAAAGACAGAAGACATCCTAAGTCCATGAATGAAGATGGCATTATTAAGATAACAATAATCCCCAAATTGATCTACAGATCAACACAATCCTGTTCTAATTCCCAGATTTTTTTTTCAGATGTTGACAAGTTGGCCCTAAAATTTATATGGAAATGCAAGGGAGCCAGAATACTTAAACTAACCTTGAAAAACAAGAATAATGATGGGACTCATGCTTCTCTATTCCATAATCTCCTACAAAGCTACAGTAATAAAGACTGTGTGGTACTGGCATGAGAATAAACATATAAATCAATGGACCATAATTGAAGATCCAGAAATAAGCAAATAAACTCTCACATTTATGATCAATTGATTTTTGACGGGATGGTAGACAATTTAGGGGGAAAGAATAGTCTTTTCTACACATAAAGCAAGAATAATTGATAGCCAGAAGCAAAAAAATGTCCTTATACCATACACAAAAATGGGTTATATACCCAAATATAGGAGCTAAAGTTATAAAGATCTTAAAATAAGATATAGAACCAAATTTATGTGATCTTGTATTAGGCAATAGTTTCTTTGTTATGACACCAAAAGCACAAATGGCAAAAGAAAAAAAATAGACAAAATTGAACTCTGTCAAAATTAAAAATTTTGTGCATTATAGGCCAACAATCTATGTCCAAATTATATAAATAAGTCTTACCATGCAAAAATAAAAAGTTGAATAATCCAATTAAAATGGGCAAAGGAGTTGAATAGACATTTTTCAATAAGCAGAAAGATGCTCAATACAGTTAGCCATTAAAAGTTCAAATTAAAATTATAACGGGATATTACATCTCCCCCACCAGGATAGTTAAAATAAATAAGACAGACTATATGTCTTGGACAGGATGGAGAAAAGTTGGAACACTCATACCCTGCTGGTGGAATGTAAATGGTAAAGCCACTGTGGGAAACATTCTAGCAGTTTCTCAAAATGTGAAACATAGTATATACCCAAGAAAAGTAAAAATATACACTCATACAAAAATTTGTATGTGAACATTTATAGCAACATTATTCATAAGAGCCAAAAATGAAAACAACAAACACAACGAATAAACAAAATGTGATATAATCATAACAATGGAATACTATTTGGCAATAAAAAGGAATGCAGTGCTGATATATGCTACAGCATGGATACACCTTGAAAACATGCTAAGTGAAAGAAGTTAGACACAAAAGGCCAAATATTATGTAATTTTATGTGAAATATTCAGAATATGTAAATTCACAGAGACATAAAGAAAATTAGTTGTTACTGGGGTGGGCTGAGTGTAGGAGTTAGAAAAGAAGAATGGGCCAGGCGTGGGGGCTCACGCCTATAATCTCAGCACTTTGGAAGGCCAAAGTGAGAAGCTTGCCTGAGACCAGCTTGAGCAAACTTGGCGAGATTTCATCTCTACAATAAATCAAAAAATTAGCTGGGCCGGGCATGGTGGCACATGCCTGTAATTCCAGCTACTTGGAAGACCGAGGTGGAAAGATCACCTGAGCTCAGCAGGTCAAGGCTGTGGTGGCCGTGAGTGTGCCACTGCACTCTAGCCTGAGTGACAGAGTGAGACTTCAACTCAGAAAAAAAAAAGGAAAGACAAGAAGAATGACCACTAATGTGTATGGGGTTTCAACTAGGAGTGTTAACGATTGCTACAATTAAACTGTGGTGATGGTTGCACAATTCTGTGAATATATTAAAATCTACTTAACTGAACACTCTAAATATGTAAATGCTATGGTATGTAAACTATAGCTCAACAAAACTTTTTAAAAAAAGATTAGCTGCATATGTGTGTGTCACAGTGACAACACTAACTAGAGATAACCATGTTAATATTTTTATGTATCTCCATACAAACTTTTTTGTAGGTATACATACAAAACATGCACTTTAATGCTAATATTCTGTCACATATATATGCATGTACACACACACCATAATTGATTTAATAATTCTTTACTTAAAAGATTAAAATTTTTCTCGAGACCAGCCCAGGTAACTTGGTGAGACCTCATCTCTACAATAAATCTTTTAAAAAATTGCTGGGTGTGGTAGCACGTGTCTGTAGTTCTGGCTACTTGGAAGGCTGAAGCAGAAGGATCACTGGAGTCCAGCAGATCAATGCCGGGGTGACCATGAGTGTGCCACTGCACTGCAGCCTGGGCAATGAAGTAAGACTCCAACTCACACACGAAAAAAAAAAAAAAGATAAAATCTTCCAACGTGTGTTTACTCTGTTTCTGTTTGATTTTGTATCTGTGTGTTAAGATGAAAGGCTGACTCATATTTAAGAGTTTATAAAATTTATTATAGAAAAAAAAAGAAAAACAAGCATTAATCTACTTATTTTTAAAATACTGTTGTCATAACAATTTTGTGTTGCCTTGTAAGTGGTATTCTTTTTTCCTTCATGCTATATTTAGAGCATTAGTTACCATAACGACAAGACATAATTTATCATATAGAAACTCAATTCAAGGGGCATTCTCTAGAAGAAATCTTAAGATTATGTAACAAGCGTACAGATGAAAGACAGCTCTATAGATCCTTAGGTTTAGTCTTCTGCATCTAAGATACATTGATTGCCCTAAAACTTCCAAATAGATGGGCTGTAAGCTTATTTGAAAAAATTGAGTAATGTGCTTGAGCTTTAAAAAATACAAATAGATAAATACATAAATAAATAGCAAATTTGAGGAATCAAAATCCTACTATCTCATTTCAAAAGTTCAGGATTCTAAAATCAAGGTGGAAATGGCCCACCTGTAGGCATTGAAAGTACATTTTAATTACCCTTTCTTGGGAGCCTGTGACTTGAAAAGACTTGTGAATGGTATTAGGGTTCTTTGGAGAAAAGTAATGGAAACCAACTCTACTTGCCTCGACTTCCATATGAGGAATTTATTTTCAAGATCCAGCGGGGTCTTCTGGTCCCATGAACAACTGCAAAGCACACGCTGACTCTGAGAAGGGGTCTCTATCCCGCTAGGATAGGATGGGAACAAAGATGTCTGTGGCCTTGACCCTATCATGCACAACCACTAAGAAATCCAGATCCTGGACTGGGCTCGAAGAGGGAGATATAGGGCCAAGGCTGCCCATTACACATAAACCGCACATGACTTTATGGGAAAAGAAAAGAGCTGTGAGACTGTGGCCTCCCTATATGGTCATGACCAGCAAATAGACCTGTGCCTTCAAGTCCTTGCCGATGTTGTCAGAAATGAAATGAGGATAAAACTGGAGACTTCCATTCTCCTTTTGCTTGGTCTTCCTCTCTGGATGTGCCTGTGCTTCATCTCTGAGCAGCAGATCTCAGCCTTGGCCTCCACATGCCCTCTTGTTTATAGCTCCTTTGCAAACCCAACAGCAAAGACTAGTCTTTGCATCTGCACTTATTCCTTGGATTAGGACCAAGCTTTTTCCACAGCCTACAGGCCCTGTGTGATCTAGCACCTGCCTTCCTCTTCAAGCCCGCTCTGGCCCCTCTTCTGCTCGCTCAGCTCTCTGTGCTCTGGCTGCACCAACCTTCTCCAAGCTCCAGAAAGCTCTGCTCCCTTGCACCTCAGGGTCCTGTGCATGGTCTCCCCTGAGTCTCCCCATTCTCCCTTCTTCTGATCTATCCTCATTTAGCTGACGCCTAATTCTCATTTAACTCTCAACACCAAATGTGTCTTCCTCAGGAAAGCCTTTCTTGGACCCCCAGTCTAGACCAGGCACGTGTTCTCAGAGCTCCCATTGCTCTCCCCAGCTTAGAACAAAGCATCTCTGTGATGAGTTGATAGATGTCCTTTGCCCCACTAAGGAATAAGCTCTACTCTCAGTATTCTTCCTGCCTGGCACATAGTAGACCTTCAGTTAACATAGAAGAGCTAACAACTCGTCCTTTGGAGCGTCACTGCCTGAGTTCAAATCCCACCTCCATCACTTAATAGGTGAGTCTTCATATTTTCATCTGTAGCATGGATATAATAAAATGATCTATCTTATAGGAAACTGTGAAAAATAAATAGACTGATACATACAAATTGCCTAACCTAGCAAACAACATGCACACCATAAATGTTAGCAATAAATGAAGGTTGAAAAATTCCCAGAGGGAGGAGAGACAATGCTCTCCTTTTCATCCAAAGACAGAAGAGACTTTTTTTTCCCCACTATGCTTTTAGATTATTTCCTCAGATTTGAATTCAGCAAATTCCAGGTGTTCAGGTAGAGTGCTCAGTCTCCTGGCAAAATCCCAATGGAGTACATAAGCCGTACACTCACAGAAAAGATTCCAGTGATGAGACAAATTATCCCATCCATTTTTCTATAGATGGTGCATTCTGGAGTCAGACTATAACCGAGTTTTGTTTAGCAAGTGGCAGCTATGATTCAGATGCCTCAAGTTAGGAAGTAGATGAAGAGTTTACAAGCCTGTGGTCACCTTTTCCCCAGGTGAAAGGCAATATTAAAGCAGTCCTTCACTTAAGATTCATCTTCTTACCACACTTATTCTACCAATTTGCTTCTTCGTGGAGCATAGTAGATATGCTGAAAATTGTAATCGCTATATTATCAACCTGGGCTCTTGGTACATTGGTTTGTTTGCTTTGTTCTCTTCCTTCTGAACCACAGGAAAAACTAGGACTGCTGTCTTCTTGTTACTTAACAGAATCTCCAAACATTTTTTCAGTAGAGTTTATGACTAAGTAATAACTTTTGTGAGAATGTGACTAGGCCTGATATGCTTCCTGTACTGAAGGAATTCACCACTGGTTCAGTCTTGAGTTGGAAAAATTAATGGCACATGTGGTAACTTGCTAAGCCACTATAGAACTTAAGAAGTAGATAAAATCTGGGTCTCAACACATTCACATACACAGTCAAATGCTTTCTCTCTACTTCACATTTCTGCTCTTTTCTTTATATCTGCTGCTTTTCTTGCTGCCTACAGGGTTTTCCATAAAGCAGAAACTTGACTGTCAACATTTCCCCAGCTTTATGGCCTGCAGCTTCACTCACCTCCTGGAGAGAATGACTTTACTATCTAGTAAAGTCCAAAAGTTCCACAGAAATGTTCTGATTGGCCAACTTAGGTCATGTAGCATCCCTGAACCAATCAACTGTGACAGGGTGGAAGGTGTTGAACAATAGGTAGAGATGTGATGTGAAAATGATGGTGGCTTAGTTTATTTTGTGTTGCTATAACAGAATACCACAGACTGGGTAATTTATAGCAAAAAAGTATTTCTCAAGTTTTGGAGGCTGGGAAGACTAATATCAAGGTGCTAGCATATAGTAAAGGGACTTTTTGGTGGGTCACCCCATGGTGGAAGACAGAAGGGCAAGAGAGAGAGAGAGAGCAAGAAATTTGAACTTGAAGCCCCAAGCCCTTTTGTGCTGACATTAATCCATTCATGATGTTGGAGCCTTCATGACCTAATCATCTCTAGTGAGTCCCCACCTCCCAATTATTGTTGCGCCGGGAATTAAATTTCCAACACATGGATTTTGGGGGACTTATTCAAACCATAGCAGATGGGCGGACCAAACAGTATGCCCAGCCAGTGTATACACATACCCCTCTTCCTATATGTTTCGCCATGGCCTCTATAACTTCCTTCTTCCACACACCTGACATAAAGCACTGGCAAAGTGAAGTGGGGAAAAGCGGACCCTGCCTGTTTGCTCTGATGTACAGCAAAGGAACCTGTGTAAAGCACCCAAATTCTGAGCTTTTCTCTTCTTCTCTATATGATGAAAGATAGTCCATGGTATTAGATGCACGACATCGACATCTGGAGAGCTCCAGCTGGTTCACTCCTCTCCCCGCCTTTTCTAAATCTCTGGAGGAAGGAGATATTGCTAACTGAAAGAAAATGAGGAAAAGCTAAGTCTCTGCTGGAATCATGGACAGACAAGAGCTATCTGTGAAATAGCTGCTGTCTCATTCCCCATAAGCATCCTCTTTTAGGATAATTTCCATTAGGAAAAAAAAGGTTGTCAAAGAAAGAGTAAAGGCCTAAGAGAATGGATCTTAAATGGCAGAATCTCAGGCTGAATCAACTGGTATAGATGGTGGTGAAGATTTTAGTGAGTAAAGGGCAGATTTCTCCAGTCACTCCTCAAACCACAGTGGGACAGGAAGACTAAAAGGATTTTGCATAAGAACAGAAAGATTAGTGGAATATTGCACTGTAACTTTTTGGGAGAGTGGGGTGGGGAATGTGTCAAAGGGTTAATTGCTATTATATCTCTCAGCACTAAATATCATATCCAATACAAACGGTGGCCTGTGTTTTCTACCTGGGTATACAAAGGAGGACCCCCAAAATTATTTTTTGGAGAGCAGGCGTTTGTAGAACAAGCTTCCTCCACTAGGTAAGTGTTCTTGGAACCTGGCATCAGCATACCAGCTAGATTTGTTGTGATAGGCAGCGTTTGGCTTCGGTGAATTTTTTTTTTTTTTTTAAGATTCTTTCAAGGCATTTGCCCATTTCATGATGGGTGATTTGTAAGTGCACCTGCCTACACTGCACTGAGTGTTCAGCAGTTTTTGACAAAAACCAGCATGACCCTGCCCTCCTTATTCACCCAATCTTGCCCCAAGTGATTTTTTGTTTGTTTCCCTGAATGAAAAATGTCCTTAAAGGGAAACATTTTGCCAATGTGAAAGAGGTGAAACAAAAAACAGCAGAAGCACTAAAAGGTATCAAAATGGATGAGTTTAAAAGCTGTTTTGAGCAGTAGAAAAAGCACTTCGATAAGTGTATTGCATCAAAAGGCAAGTACTTTGAAGATGACTGAAGTTTAAACATGTAAGAATAAATGCACAATTTTTTAATAAATAAATTCCAGGTTTTTGGGGGTCCTCCCTCATATGTAAGTACTTCAAACTTTCTAGATAAAGAAAATAAATCTGGTTGATAGGTTCCTGTTGAAGATGCAATTAAGAAAGTTCACAATGAGATTTTGCAGGAAAGTTCTACTTAGCAAACCAAACTTTTTTGAGTTTTATTTACTGTAGATTAAAGACTAAATTTTTTTTTTCCCCACAACTCTGGTTGGAATAACTTTTTTTTTTTATAATCAATATTTTTTATTATGATGTTGTGGGGTACAGTTAAGGGTTAGGTGTACAATTACGTTTCATTCAGGCACCCTGTTGATAAGAGGTGCTTCCCCATCCCCAGACAGA